>NW_026682049.1:0-2500 GCF_028640845.1 Ahaetulla prasina | reverse complement strand
AAAAAGAAATGATGATTACACTTTGTAGCACACGGCTGTGAAATTTCAAATCAGGTTGATTTAAGCGAGTATTTTTCCGGGGTTGGGTTTCTTTCCTTGTTCTTCTTTTCCAAACTTCAATTTTGGTCTGAACGCTTCCTGAGCAGACTTTTGATTCTGTGAGGACTTTCCCATTGGCAATGACTTTGATCCTCTGAGAACTTGTGAGCGGTTGGGACGCTTCTTCTGGCTTTGAAGAAGTCAGATGGAAACCAAAGGATAGTCTGTCGTTATAAGGGAACCCTTCTTTGCAATGTGCATTAATGAAATGGTATGGTCTCCTCAGGTTCTCCATTGTCCTGTGTTGTCAGTGGAGATGCTCAGTCATCCAGGTCATGGTTGTCTCAAAGGTTGTCTCCTTGATTAGTTTCCATCCATTGTTCCAAAGGTGCTTTTTTTAGTTTTTCAAGAGGCTTTCTGGTTTTTCTTTGAAGACGTTTCATTCAGCTTTTTCAAGACAGATTAATGGAGCTGGAAGGGACCTTATAAGTCATCTGGTCCAACCATCCACTCAAGCAGGAGACCCTACACCATTTCTGACAAATGGCAGTCCAATCTCTTCTTGAAAATCTCAACTGATGAAGCTCCCACAATTTCCGAAGGCAACTTCTGTTCCATGGGTTGATTGTTCTCACTGTCAGAAAGCTCCTCCTCATTTATAGGTTGAATCTCTCCTTGGTCAGTTTCCATCCATTATTCCTTGTCTGGCCTTCAGGTGCTTTAGAAACCAGCTTGACCCCCTCCTGTCTTTATTTGGGGGTTCAATATTTGGACCCCCTTCCAAATATTGGAAGACTGCTATCATGTCTCCCCTGGTCCTTCTTTTCATTAAACTAGACATACCCAGTTCCTGCAACCGTTCTTCATATGTTTTAGCTTCCAGTCCCCTAATTATCCTGGTTGCTCTTCTCTGCACTCTTTCTAGAGTCTCCACATCTTTTTTATAGTGTGGTGACCAAAACTGGATGCAGTACTCCAGGTGGGGCCTTACTAGGGCTTTATAGAGTGGTCTTAGTACCTCCCTTGATCTTGATTGTATCCCACTGTTCATGCAATTTAGGATGAAGGAACTTCTTGGATGGGGAGGGAAACATCTTCAAAGAAAAACCAGTTGCCTCTTGAAAAATAAAAAGCACATGTGTTCCACATTACTGACTGTAATGGGCATCATGTGGGATGGAACTATTTCCATTTACCTTTTTTCCAGGGTTAAACCACTGCAGAATTTCCCCCCCCCCACCTTTTGATGTGAAGTAACGAGTCAAACAAGAGATGGGAGCATTGTTGAACTGTTGTCCGTGCCAGCCACAGAATGCCAGTCCCTTATCTCTAGTCTGACTTCTGCAAGTCGGCTCGATATTACTCAAAGAGATTTGTAGAATCCTTGAGTTGTTGGCTTGACCGTCTTGGGAGGAGGCACTGATTTTCTTCCTCTGTCCTTAAGTGATGAGTTGGAGTCTCACCTCCTGCCGGCCAGCTGGTATTTGGGCCTCTGCCGCATGCGAGGGGCATTTGAGGGGCTGCGCGCCCATGCGTGGGGGGCAGGGCACATGCCCGGGGCCATGTGCACACTTTATTTTGGAGAGACAGGCGTGCGTGTGCATTTGTGTGCACTTTGGGCTCTCAGTCCAGAAAAGGTTAACCATCACTGTTCTACTGGATGAAGACAGATCCTAGAAGCAGGGAACATGGAACAATATGGATAGCTTAGCTCCAGGGATGGGCCTTTGATTGTCAAGTCCCAAATGCCATTATCCTCCACTCCTTACCCACCTTCGTTTCCTACTTCCCGGAGGTGTTTGGCTCTTCATTTCATTCTCCATTATTATTACTTTTTGAAACGTTGCTGCTACAAAGCCCTGTCGTTTTTAGGGACATTTGCTCAAAATCTACGCCCCAGATTCACGAAGTTTCTTCAGAATAACCTGGTTCTCTCAGGATCAATTTCAGCCATCTTTCAGGTTTTCTTTCTATTTGTGTGTTTCTTTTTCCTACAGCAAAAAAGAAAAAGTTATTTTAAAAAAATGTTCAGGAAATCTGTACTTATGTCTATATCTGTCTATAAAGAGAGAAGGAATCGTTCAGTCCTTAAGGTTTTACAGTGACCGAAAGACTAAAAAGTTATTTGTATTATGTTTTATAGGAGGGGCGGGGTTTTGTTTCTGGGTTTATTTTTTATTATTTGTGGTCGGTTTCAACTAATTTATTAGGAAATCTGCTTTTGATCAGGGTTCCAAATTCTCAGTCATGCACATATTGTTGGTTAGCGAGACGTCACTTTAATCTATTTTTATTTTATTTTTTTGCTAAACTTTGGGTTGTTTGTTTTCTGTCGCCTGTAGTTGCATCCGGCATTGTTTTGCCGCAGTAAAACACAAAACACAACCTATTTTTATCTCTGAATACTTTTCAGGCTTTGTGAGAAAGTTAAAAATGGTCAGGGGTAGAATGAAAATCTTGC
>NW_026682048.1:0-11189 GCF_028640845.1 Ahaetulla prasina | reverse complement strand
CTACAAATATTGGAAGGATGCTTCTCCCTCCCCATTCAAAACAGCATTTTACTGCTCTGTCCGCCTATTTTTCCAAGGCTGAATCCTGGCCTTTCACCTCCCAGCAGGGCAAGCCAGAAAGATAGCACTGAAAGAGAAAGGGAGCAGATTTAAATCTATTAAAAATTAAGCAGAGAATTGTCTCATTTAAGTAAGCATATAATGTGTTAATGATAGAATGATTAAGATTTGTGAAATTTAAGAAAATTAAGAGATAAGTAAAGAATGATTACTTATGATGTTTTGGGGAATTAAGAGAACTAAGTTAAATATGAAACTGAAATTGAATTTGTTATGTAAGTGTGTTAATGACTAATGTTGAATAAGAGACTGTATATTGAATAGGTTGTTGGAAAATGGAAATAAAACTTTTTATTAAAAATAAAATAAATCAGGGGTCCTGTTCTGTCTCCTTCCCCACTTCAGACCCACGAGCTGGCCTTCAGCCAGTGGATTCATGGCTCTTATCAGTCCTGGCAGAGAAATCGCAGCTGCCTGCCAAAGTTCAAACAAATAACTCATGTAGCAAGACTTTCAGTTTTGAAACGGTTCAGCTAAACTTTTGCTTCCCGTGGAGTGAGAGCAGTCCCAAAGCTCCTTCCTTTTGATGACGCCACCTCTCTAATCTTGTGAAGCGCGGGTAAAGCCAAGCTTGATTATTATTATCAGCTGGGTCTGAAGGTGTAGCCTGGGGAAGGGAGGAATCAGGGGATGACGGCCTCATTACGTCCTCTGACGGGTCTGGTTCTGGCTCCTGGAACCGAGCCACAGGAATCGGTGCTCCTGAGGTAAGCCTTACCGGCCCTTCCCCCTCACCTTTCTGAGTCACTTTTGGGCATGGGGCCAGGTTCGGGGGCTGGAATCACAACAGGTCCTCAAACTACGGCCCCTGGGCTAGATACGTGCAATGAATGTTTGTGTTGCTGCAGAGTCTCTCCCTTCGGGGTCTTTTTGTGTGGGTCGGAGGGGGGCAGAAATTCCGACTTGAGGTCTGCTTCAGCCTCCTAGTATAGGGTTTTGGGCAAAGGCTGGAGGAATGTGCCGCTGGTGGTGAAGAGCTGGAGGGCCTTGTTCCAGTGGAACTGCATCATGGCCTGGAACTGGCTGACCATCTCAGCCTGCTGAGCCTCCAAGCACCAGTACCTGACCTTGCACTCCCACAGATCTTCCCTCTGCTTGGAAAGCCTATGCTCATAGTCCTCAGTGAGGTGCTTCTACTGAGCCTCCTTCTCAGTCAGATCCAATTTGAACTAAGCCAGATGTTTTGCCAACTTTTCTCATGGTGGCTGCTTAGCTCCAACAACTGCTTCCTGTTGGGGCCCTGAGGAGCCCGGGAAGGCAGGCGAGGAGCGGCTGGGAGGAGAGGGGCGAGAAGAGGTCGGCGAGGCGCCACTCGATGTGAGTGACATCAAGTTGGCCCTGACCACCCAGTCACATGACACCTAGCCATGCCCACCCAGCTGGTCATTAAGCAGATTATATTAGTGGTCCACGGGATTTAAAATTATGAATTTAGTGGTCCCTGAGGTCCAAAAGGTTGGTGACCCCTGCCTTAGTCTGTGATAGGGACTCAAATTCAAATTCAGAACAGAGCTGGAAGGGACCTTGGAGATTTTCTAGTCCAAACCTCTGCTCAAGCAGGAGACCCTACCAATCCCTTTTTAAAAGCCTCCAGTGATGAAGTATCTATAACTTCTGAAGACAAAACATTAATTGTTCTCACTGTTAGGGAGTTCCCCCTTAATTCCAAGTTGCTTCTCTCCTTGATAAGTTTCCATCCATTATTTCTTGTCCTGCCCTTTGGTACTTTCTTCTTTGTGGCAGGCCCTCAAATACTGGAATACCACTCTTGTGTCACCCCTAATCCTTCTCTTCTCCAGACTAGCCATACCCAAATCCTGCAACTGTTCTTCATATGTAAACTCAGTAAAAGAGTTCAATAAGAGCTATACCAGTTTATGTAATAGGTTCAAACTAATTGCAGTTATTCTAACGTAATATGACAACAGAGAAGAATCTTGATGCTCTCTGAGCTTGGCTTTTTGCTTACAGATATTTCATTATCATCAGGGTAAATATCACCAGTGTAGATGAGTGTGGGGTTTACTATATAAATCAGCAGAAACCCCACTGTCATTCTTATTTTTGTGATCTAATAGGCAATGAAATGTTTCAAGTAGAAGCAAGTTCAGAATGCACCAGAACTCCACAATCTGACAAGATGGTGTAAGGCAAAGGTAGATGAGCCAAAGTAGGACAAAGTTTGGGTTGAGGCAAGGCAAGTCTTCCATGTGTGAAGCAATCCAGCATTTCACGTGACTGATGTTAATGATCTTATAAGAGGAGAAAACCAACATTGATTCTGCATGAGCAAACTCAACGGAACCCTAAATTGAGACTGGAGCGCTAATCCTGCTTCAAAGAAAAAGAACTTCATGGCTCTTCTAAAGTGACAGCAGAGTGGGAGTCATCTGAAGCTGGGAGGAATCTCTTTCTAATGGACAGGCACTGGTACCGAGAAGGTGTCAAACGCAAGAAATCAGGAACCAAGGATGTTCAAATGAGTACAAGATTATTCCATGCTAGTTGTCTACAAGGATCTAAACTACTAACAGTCAAGGCAAATGGTGGTAGGGAAGACTCAACAAAATTCAAGGTGAGCTGGACTTAAATATCTTGTGAAGGCAAAGGGACTTGAGACTGATGACGTGCTTGACCCTTCCTTCAAGCTCAGCCTGATCATTTCCTACAAGAATTTACTTAGACCTTGGCTGACTGTTGGTGTCCAAAGGGCAAGAATGCTCATGAGTCTTTAGTGTGAAGATCCTCAGAGTTGGAGAAAAACAACAGAACCTCCTTAGGTTGGTGATTTTCTTCTTGTATTAGAAATTCTGGAATAATAAGAATTTCTGGGTCCATTCTTCAGCTACAGAGATTTGACTTCTGAGGATTGGAAAATGTTCAAATGAAAACAGTTGGCCCCAATAGCACAAATGGCTCATTACTGGGGAAAAAATTTAAGCGATATTGCAGCCCATCTAAAGCAAAAGTTTGATTGATGAATAAATGAGAAGCAGATGAACAATCTGGTCAATTAGTGAAAACACTTTTTCTACTGTTTCCCAAATCTGCCCACTCAGATTATGGATGACAGGAATGTAGATGCTAAGATCTCAAATTTTAAGCAAAGAAATGCTATTGCTTGGGTACTTAAAACATCACCAACCAGCTACCATTGTGAGAGAATCCAGAAATTTGCAAAAGTACTGACGACCCCCACCCTGTCAAAGATCTTGGAGTTTTCATATCAAATGACCTAAATGCCAAAGCCCACTGCAACTACATAGCAAAAAAGGCTCTAAGAATTGTAAACCTAATTTTACGCAGCTTCTTGTCAAAAAACTTGCACTACTAACTAGAGCATACAAAACATTTGCCAGACGTATTCTTGAATACAGCTCATCCGTCTGGAACCCATACCACATCTCTGACATTAATACAATTGAACGCGTCCAGAAATATTTTACTAGAAGAGTTCTTCGTTCCTCCGAAAACAACAAAATACCTTATACCACCAGACTTGAAATCCTGGGATTAGAAAATTTAGAACTCCGTCGACTTCGACATGACTTGTGTTTAACACACAAAATCATCTATTGCAATATCCTTCCTGTAAAAGACTACTTCAACTTCAATCACAATAATACAAGAGCAAACAATAGATTCAAACTTAATGTCAACCGCTTCAAACTTGATTGCAGAAAATATGACTTCTGTAACAGAGTTGTTAACGCTTGGAATTCATTACCTGACTCCATAGTCTCTACTCAAAAACCCAAAATCATCAACCAAAACTGTCTACTATTGACCTCACCCCATTCCTAAGAGGACTATAAGGGGCATGCATAAGAGCACAATAGTGCCTATCATTCCTGTCCTATTGTTCCCTTCATTATATCAAATTAATATAGCTGTTGCATACTTTTACTTATATATATATATATAAATTTCATTCATGATGTGTTGTTTTTATCTATGACAATGTTTGTGTATACTGTTGTGACAAAATAAAAAAATATTGACCCTGCTGTGGGAGAGAACTTCTCTTTCTGAGCTACAGATTGTAGAAATTGTATCCTCAACTGGAATCAAGATAAAATGAGGGAGGAAAAGTAAAAGAAAAGGACTCATTTCTACAATAAATGGCCATCCACCTTACCAGTTTTCTCAAAACTATAGTAGTATTTGTCATTCATAGGTGGTTATTTATTTCAATCCTTCCTCATTTTTTTTCTCCTTTCATTTTCAGACCATCTCAAAATCCTAGGGTTGCGTTCATTGTTTTCATTCTTTTTGATCCCAGAGTTGATCGAAAGTCTTGGAAATAATTCCTATATAGCATTCTCGAGAGACTCTGCAATTTCCTGCAGTTGTGTGTGTGTAAATCTAAAGTTGTTTAAAGCAACTTGGGGTAGAGGGAGCGATAAAAAGAGGGGGGTCTCCCCTCCCCAATCTGGCCATACGCAGGTGACCGCCTTCTTGGAATGAATCCATTTTTCTTTATTGCTTGTCCTGGAAATGATCCTTTAATCCAGGAGTAAAATGCACTTACCTTCGCTACCGGATCAGGAGTGGGAGTGTGTGCACCTCTTTTGTGCATTCACAGAGCCTTCTGCATGTGCACAAAGGGTCAAAAATGGGACATTATGACATCCTGGCGGGTGAGCAGAACTAAGGGTTACAAGAAATCAAGTTTTCTAGGACCATTTTTATCCAAGCTAACATAATTAACTACCCATAGTCTAAGTACCAGTTCAGCAGCCTACAATGATGTTATCAAGACTGAGATGCTTAATCAAGTGTGTCCTGTTAATCCTCTGGGTCTTTTGTGTCTCTGACAGAAGTTTAATTTGAAGATTTGGAGCGGTGCTTCTCTATACGTTACATTTGTTCAGAATACTGTGCTCCTGCAATCTTCATCTGGTTTAATACGGTCTCGCATCTATCTGTGGTCCTCTAAGAAGGAAAAACAACAAATCTTTACTAGAAGATGTTACTTAGAATGAACAGGCACAGAGCATTTAAGATTAATTTAATGGTTAACCTCAAGCAGAGATCTCCAAACTTGGCAACTTTAAGACTTCTGGGCTTCAACTCCCAGAATTTCTCAACTATGCTACGCTGGGAATTGAAGTCCACAAATCTTAAAGTTTGCCACATTTGGAGACCCCTGAACTAGAGCTATCTCACCTGTTGTCCTAGAACAGCGACGGCGAACACTCCAGCGATGGAGCATGCAT
Organism: Ahaetulla prasina; assembly: GCF_028640845.1. Classification (NCBI taxonomy): domain Eukaryota; kingdom Metazoa; phylum Chordata; class Lepidosauria; order Squamata; family Colubridae; genus Ahaetulla; species Ahaetulla prasina. The sequence goes on along the minus strand of NW_026682048.1, from coordinate 5,850 downwards.
GTGTGTGGTTGTCTGGGTCACAACCCAGAAGAGGAGCTGCCCAGGGTGCATGCATGTGCCCAGAAATGAACTTCCTGTTTCTGGCATGCACATGTGCACCGGCCAGCTACTCTTCTGGGTTTTTGGTATGCATGATGGCCAGCGCGCATCCTCCCACAGGAAAACGGAAGACCAGTTCTTTCTGTTTCCAGCACTGCCACACACACAAAGGCCAGCTGATCATCGTACGCACATGCGTGCCAGAAACCCAGAAGAGGAACGGTCGATGTCGCACATGGCATGGATCCATGTGCCACTTTGGGTATGCGTGCCATAGGTTTGCCATCACGGCCCTAGAACTATTGCCAGCTAGATCACAGCATCAGAAATCCTAAGCATCATTGTTGCCTAGCTTAAATAATGTCTTAGCAAAAGCAGTTATTCTTTACCCAAATAGGGCTCTGCAAAGACCATCTGAAGGATCGTTGTATGCAAGCAATGTCAGATCTATTCTTTCCAATGTCAGATCTATTGCTGGGTCATGCTTTGCTCTTTGACTCTCAGCTTATGACCCAGACTAACTTTTAGAATTTTCTGGTTCTGGACTCCTAATTGCAAAGACCACGCTTCTCTGTTGCTGCCTTACCTTGTGCTATGTTTGTCTTTGATAGCTTAAATTCTGGACTGGATTTTGTCTTGCCTTCACTTTGCCCAGCTACTAGGTAGCATCATGGCTTTGATTCTGTTTTCTGGGGTTGTTTTGCTTCAAGCAGAATTGAAGCAAAATGCCCCCTTGAAGAACCCATTGTGTGTGTATATTACTGATGTTTTATTTCTGATGGGTCTTCAGTGCTTTTTGAGCTTGGTGGTTTTCTTGCAGAAGTTTAATTACCCAAAATAGTAGCTTCATCATGAAAGAATAGAATAGAATAGAATAGGATAGGATAGGATAGGATAGGATAGGATAGGATAGGATAGGATAGGATAGGATAGGATAGGAAGAGGAAGAGGAAGAGGAAGAGGAAGAGGAAGAGGAAGAGGAAGAGGAAGAGGAAGAATAAGAATAAGAATAGAGCCGGAAGGGATCTTGGAGGTCTTCTAGTCCAGCCCCCTGCTCAAGCAGGAGAACCTATACCATTTCAGACAAGCGGCTGTCTAGTCTCTTCTTAAAAGCCTCCAGTGATGTGGGGTTTGTTGTCATTTTATATTTATATTATGGCTTGCTCTGTCAGTGTTGGTGGGGATGGTCTCAATGGCCCTTTTAGTGTCCTATTTACTGTTGGCTTGTTTAGCAGTTCCTTAGTTAAGACATTGTTTACTTCTTGATTGTTGTTCCAATCTTAATCTTTGTGTTATTCTCTGCTCAACTGGGTGTTGATGAGGTTGGGAATATTTGATTCTTTTTGTACCATTTTTGTTTTGTTGTTGATTGTCCCTTTGGGACAACATTGGCCTATTGATGGCCAATTTGTCAGCGTGCCAGGCTTCCACGACTTCTCTAGCATTTTTGGACTTGGTTGGTCTAGTATGGGCACAATTTTCTAATCCAAACTATGGTTAAGTCTGTCCATACGTTGTAAAATTAAGGAGTTTTCATTGTGTCTTCTGAGTGCTCAGTATTCATGGATGTACTCTGCTAGTCTGCCTGTTTGTCCCATCTTGTAGCTTTTGCCATCCTTTCATTGTGTGTTGTAGATGACCTCTGTTCTTTCTTCTATGTCTGCTGGGTCTTTTAGTTTACCTACAATACTTTGGAGGGCACTAGTTGGCTTGTGTGCTGATGCCTCTGGTGGCTCAGGCTGGTAAGACAGTCTGTTATTAACACAGCTGCCTGCAATTACTGCAGGTTCAAGTCCCACCAGGCCCAAGGTTGACTCAGCCTTCCATCCTTTATAAGGTAGGTAAAATGAGGACCCAGATTGTTGGGGGGGCAATATGTTGACTTTGTATATTTATTTATTTATTTATTTTTATTTATTATTCATATTTGTATACCGCCCTATCTCCCGAAGGACTCAGGGCGGTTAACAGGCAAATAAAACATTTATGTACAAATTAAGATAACCATTAAAAAACTTATTCTAATGCCAAATTATTAAAAATATAAATATAAATATTAAAAACCAATTAAAACCCCTATAAATTTAAAATCTAGTCCAGTCCTGCACAGATGAATAAATGTGTCTTGAGCTCGCGACAGAAGGTTCGGAGGTCCGGAAGTTGACAAAGTCCTGGGGGGAGTTCATTCCAGAGGGTGGGAGCCCCCACAGAGAAGGCCCTTCCCCTGGGCGTCGCCAGACGACACTGCCTAGCTGACGGCACCCTGAAGAGTCCCTCTCTGTGAGAGCGCACGGGTCGGTGAGAGGTATTCGGTAGCAGTAGGCGGTCCCGTAAATAGCCCGGCCCTATGCCATGGAGCACTTTGAAGGTGGTTACCAAAACCTTGAAGCGCACCCGGAAGGCCACAGGTAGCCAGTGCAGTCTGCGCAGGATTGATGTCTATAATATACAAATAGAATGAAGACTATTGCTGAACACAATGTAAGCCGCCCTGAGTCTTCAGAGAAGGGTGGGATATACCGTATATACTCGAGTATAAGCCGAGTTTTTCAGCACGTTTTTTGTGCTGAAAAACGTCCCCTCGGCTTATACTCGGGTCTATACGGCTTATACTTGAGTTTTTTTTTAAGCCTCGCTTTATACTCGACATACTGGCTTATACTGTTTTGTTTTTTTTCACATTTTACCGGACGGGAAGCCCTGCGGTGCAGTGAGAGGGCGGGCGGGGAGCCGCCAGCCTTCTCAGCTGAGGGAGGAGGGTTTCCCCAACCGGTAGGTGCCTCATTTCCCACCCTCGGCTTATACTCGAGTCCCCAGTTTACCCCAGTTTTTGGGGTAAAATTGGGGACCTCGGCTTATACTCGGATCGGCTTATATTCGAGTATATACGGTAAATGCAAATAAATAAAAAAAAATACCATGTGGTTGTAATAGTCCGTTGGTTGTTTCTGAGATGTTTTTGATGTATGGCAGTGCTATCCTTGTGTTGGTTCTGCTATATTGGGTTGAATGGTTACACACATTTTGATGAAGTTGCATGCCCATCCATTTGTTGGAAGTTGTTGTGTAAATCTCTTTCGTTTTTCTGAAGTTCTGGGTTGCTGCAGTGTGTTTGTACTCATCTGAAAGGTGTTCTTTCACAGCTTCTATTGTTAGAGGCTGGGTGGTTGCTTTGGTACAACCCTGAGCTACAAATATTCTCCATTGTTGGTAGGACACTAGTCCTCAAGATTTCATTTTTCCTTGCTTCCTTTCCAACACCAAGAACTCCAGAAGTCAGCAACCAAGATGATTAGGGGACTGGAGGCTAAAACATACAAAGAACAGTTTCAGGAACTAGGCATGACTAATCTAGTGAAGAGAAGGACCAGGGGAGACATGATAGCAGTCTTCTAATATTTGAGGGGCTGTCACAGAGAGGAGGGGGACAAGCTGTTTTCCAAGGAACTTGAAGACCAGACAAGGAATAATGGATGGAAATTGATCAAGGAGAGATTCAACCTGGAAATAAGGAGAAATTTTCTGACAGTGAGAACAATCAACCAATGAAACAGAAGTTGCCTTCAGAAGTTGTGGGAGTTTCATCACTGGAGGTTTTCAAGAAGAGATTGGACTGCCATTTGTCAGAAATGGTGTAGGGTCTCCTGCTTGGGTGGGGGGTTGGACTAGATGACCTACAAGGTCTCTTCCAACTCTGTTAGAAACAAGAGGATTTCTGAACACTGCCACTGCATCCAAGCAATTTCTACCTTTGGGATTTTGTGGTCGAAAACATTAACATTTCTTTTGCTCTTGTGCTCACAACACTGTAAATATAATATTGGTTGGTGTAAGTGATTTTTCGATAGACCTGCATGTCCACTTTGACGTTTTATTTCTATTCAGTTTTCCTTTCCATCCTTTTTTATTTATTTAACATTTTGCCCCATTTTTGTAGTTTCTATCTGAAAGTTCTCTAAAAAATATCTAAGTACAAACTTTCCTAGCAATTAGCCCAGACTAAGAAATGGAAACATAAAGTTCTAAAACTACTTTTATTAGAGTTGCTATAGTAATTTATGCTTACAAGTCTCAAGGCGCTTCTCTTCCTTTTTATTTTAGTGAGAATGAAGCAGTGGGGAGACTGTCTGAGACATTCTTGCAAATTGCTTGGTTTGGATTGAAGTTTTGTTTATCTGATCGTTCTCTTGTTCACAGATATTTCTCAAGGCTACCCCTTTTTTTTCCACTACAGGAAGTCCTCAACTTACAACCACAGTTGAGACCAAAACTTTGGTCACTAAGAGATGTGGTTGTTAAGTAAGGCATCACAGAAAGCTCAAACTGCCCAATGAGCTGCTGATCCAGTTCTACAGAGGAATTATTGAGTCTGTCATCTGCACCTCCATAACTGTCTGGTTTGGTTCTGCAACCCAACAAGACAGACACAGACTTCAGAGGATAATTAGAATTGAAAAAATTTTTTTGCTATCAACCTGCCTGTCATTGAGGACCTGTATACTGCACAAGTCAAAAAGAGGGCTGTGAAAATATTTACAGACCCCTCACATCCCGTACATAAACTATTTCAAAATGACCCTCAAAATGACACTATAGAGCACCGCACACAGAACAACTAGACATAAGAACAGTTTTTCCCTGAACACCATCACTCTTCTAAACGAATAATTCCCTCAACACTGTCAGACTATTTACTAAGTCTGCACTACTATTAATCTTCTCATTGTTCCTATTACCCATCTCCTCCCACTTATGACTGTATGACTGTAACTTTGTTGCTTGTATCCTTACAATTTATATTGATATTGTTTCCTAGTATAATTCGATTGCTTATTTGTTCCCTATAACTATCATTAAGTGTTGTACCTTACGTTTCCTGATGAATGTATCTTTTCTTTTTATGTACACCGAGGGCATATGCACCAAGACAAATTCCTTGTGTGTCCAGTCACACTTGGGCCAATAAAAAAATTCTATTCTAATCTATTCTATTCTATTCTATTCTATTCTATTCTATTCTATTCTATTCTATTCTCTTCTATATTTTCTACTCTATTATTCTATTCTATTCTATTCTATTCTATTCTATTCTATTCTATTCTATTCTACATGCCCAAATTTACAAACTTTTTTTGCTGTGGTGGTTAAACGAATCCATCTTTCCCCATTGATTCTGCTGATAGGAACAGCTGGGAAGGTCATACATGGCAATTGCATGACTGATGGGGGAGGCATTGTAAGTACATGCCAGTTGCCAAGTTCTGAAATTTTGATCACATGACTGCAGAGATGCTGCAACAGTTGTAAAGGTGAGGATTGGCATAAGATACCTCTTTCAGCTCCCATCATAACTTTAAACAGCTGCTAAACAATGATCTGTCAACCCTGAAGCTGGCCTGACTGAGGCCATTTTGAGACTTCAGAGCTGACATACCAGGGCAGAGGGATATGGAGCGGGGGGTGGGGAATACAGATTGTTGGAGTGTTGTAGCCAAAACAAAATACTTTCTCGTGGAAACCAAGGACATTTTTGCAGGTGCTCAGAAAGAGGGGACTGCAGTCACCTAGTAACTGGACAATACCCCGATTGGACCATATGACTGATTGTTTTGAGAAAGTGACAAACTTTCACTTTTAACCAGGGAAACTGGTTTAACCAGGAAAACTGAGGGAATTTTCGGAGTTGGTTTTCACCAGCTCGTGCTAATATGACATGTCCAATAAACCTATTCTTTGAGGAATTTGCTTGCCTCAGAGTTTTGTTTGCTACAGGTATGTTACTTGGAACCCTGACACTGAGCTTGTTGACTG
>NW_026682047.1:0-11209 GCF_028640845.1 Ahaetulla prasina | reverse complement strand
AGACAGGATCTTATTTTTGGAGTAACACGGTATAGCGGAAGCATACCTGTGATGCAGACATTGGATTGATTAATAATAGTTTTCCAAAGAACATTTTAAGAACGGGCCTATCAGAATAACAATAGAAAGTGTGTAAATACTGTCAATGAATTGCTTTGTGAATTTCATATATCATAGATGCACAATATTTTTTTTATTTTTTATTTGAATTTATATCCCGCCCTTCTCCGAAGACTCAGGGCGGCTTACATTGTGTTAAGCAATAGTCTTCATCCATTTGTGTATTATATGCAAAGTCAACTTTTATTGCCCCCAACAATCTGGGTCCTCATTTTACCTCCCTTATAAAGGATGGAAGGCTGAGTCAACCTTGGGCCTGGTGGGACTTGAACTTGCAGTAATTGCAAGCAGCTGTGTTAATAACAGACTGCATTAGTCTGTTGAGCCACCAGAGGCCCTTTTTTTTAGGTAATTTATCATTACCTAAAAGTCCTTGATGGCTCATCTCCTATTGCAGCGAGGTAATAACACCACTTTTTTTTTAGTAGTACCATAAAATTATATCTCAATGGAAAGATAATTTAATCAAGAATGTAACGCAATAACTTTTATGAAGGATTTGCTATTAGAACAGCAGTTGCAGTATAAAGGAGAAAAGTGAAACACATAGAAAAAATAAGATATACAAAAATTATCACCATAGAAAAAACGAGATATACAAAAATTATCACATCAGTTAACCTTTAGCATGAATTATGGCCTTCCAACGTCTTCCAAGCCTTTTAGTTCTGCAGCTGTTATAATATGAAACCAAGACTGAATGTTTGCTTCTATTAACTGGGTTTTATTGCGGAGTTGCTTCTGACTAACAAATTTCTTTAGTCGGCTCCATAGATTTTCAATTGGGTGAAGGTCTGGGCTATTCACAGGCCATTCCAGCAGTGGAATAGGATTATCTTGAAATTCAAAAAAAAAAGTGGTGTTATTAGCCATCAAACCTCAAAAATACAATTTTCCCAAAAGGTTTCCACAATTTTGGCCACTACTGTAATCATGGGCCACAAAATATGGTACCATTTTTAGGTTTCACGGAATTCTAGAAAACCAAAGTTCTAAAAGTCCTTTTAAATAATCTAAGCCTAAGCATCTTTCCGAAAACAATGCAGGCAACTAAAAAGGAAAGAATACTGCAAAATGCAGAATGGGGAGAGTCTCTAGTCTTCAACAATCAGTTTTGAGGGAAATCGTACCTGCTATAAATAGGTGTTCAGTTTGTTTTTTTCTTTTTCAGGAAAAAGAAAAAGAGAATGCAGTGTTGGAACACATTGGGTAAAAGAGAGTGACAATGGGAGAATTGTACCTGCGCTGGTAAATAACCACAACAAATGTTCTTTTGACATTTAAACAGCCAGCCAGGTGTTCGTAATTGCATCTGCTTTTGTGAATTTCAGGCTACAGCATAACATGCATTGAATGGAACTTAATACAGGATACTTTATTTATCCCAAAATAAGAAGAACTGAAGTAATCACGCTCTGGTTACGTCTCGGTTGGATTACTGCAATGCTCTCTACATGGGGCTGCCCTTGAGGTGCACCCGGAGGCTGCAGTTAGTCCAGAATGCGGCTGCGCAAGTAGTAACGGGAGCCGCGCGTGGCTCCCATGTAACACCACTGCTCCGTAGTCTGCACTGGCTTCCTGTGGTCTTTCGGGTGCACTTCAAGATTTTGGTTACCACCTTTAAAGCGCTCCATTGCTTAGGATCCGGGTACTTACGAGACCACCTGCTGTTACCCTATGCCTCCCACTGACCCATACGCTCTCATAGAGAGGGTCTCCTCAGGGTGCCGTCCGCCAAACAATGTCGCTGGCGGCCCCAGGAGTAGGGCCTTCTCTGTGGGAGCATCGACGCTCTGGAATGAACTCCCCCCTGGCCTACGTCAAGTGCCTGATCTTCGGACCTTCCGTCATGAGCTAAAAACATACTTATTTATTCAAGCGGGACTGGCATAATAGTTTGATTTTAAACTGGGGTTTTATTAATATTTTAAATATTTTAAATTTTAATTTTAATTATCAGCCGTTTTCGTAATTTTGCTATGTTTTAATTCGTTTTTAACTGTACATATCTTGCATTTTATTTCTGGCTGTACACCGCCCTGAGTCCTTCGGGATAAGGGCGGTATAAAAATTTAATAAATAAAATAAAATAAAATAAATCACTGGTGAAATTCCTGCGCAATGCCCACTTTGCCAATTTCCAGTTAGCTGAAAGTTCTGGAGATTTTCCCGCCGTAACAGTAAGTCCCTGTAAATTAAAGTCGTCCATTTATAAAATTGATTCCCCTATCTGTATATAATAGAATAACAGAGTTAGAAGGGACCATGGAGGTCTTCTAGTCCAACCCCCTGCTCAGGCAGGAAATCCTATACGATTTCAGACAAATGATTGTCCAGTCTCTTTTTAAAAACCTCTTGGTTGCAACCATATAGTGTGTGTGTAGGCACACAAAAAGATACATTCAGTGGTGGGATTCAAATAATTTAACAAATAATAATAAATAATAATAAATAATTAAATAATAATTTAACCAGTTCTCTGCGCTAATGACTGGCTGGGTGGGCGTGGCCATGGTGGGCGTGGCCAGAGGGTGTGACAGGCAGCACTCAGCCTCCTGCACCCCTCCTGGGAGCAAAAACAGGCCGTGGAGGGGGGGCATGCTGCTCCCCGTGCCCCATTTTGGGCCTAGTAGACCTCCTTGCTGCCTCCTGGGAGCAAAACGGACCATGGTGGGCATGCCGCACCCCTCCTGCACCCCATTTTGGGCCTAGTAGGCCTCCCTGCACTTACCTAGGAGCCAAAATGGGGCACGTGGGGACTCTTGGATGGGGTGAGGAGGGGAGGGGCCAGCCAGCAATTTAATTACTGGTTCGCCCGAACTGGCTCGAACCGGCTGAATCCCACCACTGCTGGAGTGGATAGCCATGTTTTCAGTCCTTTAGAAAAGGCTAACAAGGCCAGGGGTTATCAGGACTCCTGGAAGACTCTTGCTCCAGCTGGCTACCTACAAGGAAGCCCTGATTCCTAGATCCAGACTTCATTGTTTGATGGAAAAGACCTGGAGCACATCCTCCTTGCTGTATCCAGGTGGGGTTAAAAGAAGCAATGAGAAACAGGTCCAAGAGACAGTAGTTGCAAAACAAGCTTGTTCTTGACAGCTCGTAAACTCTGTTTACTATACACATGTATGTACAGAGTATTTTTCAAATCTATATTGTAGAATTTCTACTGTTTGTAATTCAGAGCCTGCCATTTGTTAATACTCGTACGCTACCGACATGGCTTTGCATTTTTCCATTCTACTGTAATGTGCTACTTATATTTTTATTATTGTTTGTTTAATAAAGAGCTCAGAAGTCTGAATCATAGATAATGCAATCTTTTTTAAAAATAAAAATTCTCAAATGGTTTTTCCCCCCCCCTCTTGTTCCTCTGGTGAGAAAATGATTAATTCAAATGATAACGAACAGTACCTGCCAAGTCAGACGTACAAATCAAATGTAAATTTAACTTTCTCATGTTCTATGATAATGCTTTTGACTATTGCCAATTCCCAGGCACTAAAAGCTTTGGTATAATCCAAATATTGGGGATAAAGCTAAAAAAAAAACCCTGTACCCATTTTTAATATCTTCAACAAAAATTATGCTAATATTACCATGAAAATATGGCAATAGTGAGACATGCCTAAATTCTATGAATAAGTCTTTTCTAATTAACCTAATTTTAAGATTGTTATATCCAATCTTATAACAAAGCAACCAGCTTTTATTAAATATTATCTGAGGTATCCAAGATAAATGAAACAATTTTGCTGTTGTTTTAATGGCATTTTAGGAGTACTGTGGACTACATCAATTTTACAGGTTTCATAATAATAATAATAATAATTATTATTATTATTATTATTATTATTATTATTGTTGTTGTTGTTATTGTTATTGTTGTTGTTGTTGTTGTTGTTGTTGTTGTTATTATTATTATTATTATTATTATTATTATTATTATTATTATTATTAATTAGATTTTTATACCGCCCTTCTCCCGAAAGACCCAGGACGGTTTACAGCCAATATAAAAACCAATAACAATGTACAACTAAAACAAAAATTAAAAAACTTATTATATAATTGGCAAAAATTTAAAACATTTAAATCTAAAAACCCAATTTAAAATTAATATATAAAATTTAAAATTTAAAATTTAGAATTTAAAATTTAAGCCAGCCCCGCACGAATAAATAGATCCAAGAATAAGCTGCTGGCCAGAAAAACATGATGTTGAAGCTTGTTTCAAAGGTCAAACAATGTTAGTTTCTACTCCCTTCATCTTCTTACAAAGAGAAATTACTAATTCAGTTTAATTTAGTAAATTATTCTATGATCTATACCAGCAAACTTGGAATCTTCAGGCAACAGTAGCATAAATTGCCAAATGGTAATCTTGGGTAAATAAGGACATTTCCACTGTCAGAATATTTAGAAAAATTGCTATTTAATTACAGTTTTTCAGCTTTTGCCAGCTTTTCCTATTCCTTGGGATAGAAGTTCTAAAAGCAAAATCTTTCATTTCTTCTTCAGCCTTCTGGAAAATAATTAGCAAAGACTTGAGGGATCTTCCAGCCTGGCTGAGCTGATTTTTCAACAGATGTCCTGAGTTGTTGAAGTTTCCAACTTTTTCAGTGCCAATCCTCTCTGAAAGGTCTGTAAACTGGTCTGAAGGACATTATTCAGATTGTCAGCTTGGCTAATGGTCTATAAAACACCATGTTCCTTGTATGATTAGACTTAGCTATGTATTCTTCACTAGCTCCTCATGAAGCTCAGTAGACATTGACCTTTATCACTTACAAAGTCATTCTCCTTTGGTTTGGGTCTGTCTGTTCATGTGTCCGTCCGTCCATCCATCCATCCATCCATCCATCCATCCATCCATCCATCCATCCATCCATCCATCCATCTAATTTATTTGCTGCCCATCTCATAGTTCAGGCTGTTTGAATAAATTAAACCTTTCAGTCCGTTCATTCCATTATGAGTTTCACCCAATGGTGGGATTCAGCCGGTTCAGGCCGGTTCGGGTGAACCGGTTGTTAAATTGCTGGCTGGCTCCACCCCTCCCTACCCCGCCCCTTCCAGGAGTCCCCATGTGCCCTGTTTTGGCTCCCAGGTAAGTGCAGGGAGGCCTACCAGGCCCAAAACAGGGCGCAGGGGGGGTGCGACGCAGCCTCCCGTGGCCTGTTTTTGCTCCCGGGGGGTGCAGGAGGCTGAGTGCTGCTTGTCACACCCTCTGGCCGTGGCCACTATGGTCACAGCCACCCACCCAGCCATTAAGGCAGAGAACCGGTTGTTAAATTATTTGAATCCCACCATTGGTTTCACACACTAAATTTTACCAACGCCTACTATATCATATTCACTTTTTGAAAATAAGACTTCTAGTTCTCTTTATTTGTTCCTCATGCGGTATTCCGTGCATTTGTTTGGAGACCCTAAAATCCTTGGATTTCACAAACTGGACTTTATTTTTCTTTTGTTTACATGCTCATTATTGGATGTCTCCATCCTGAATATGTAAATTTTCTTCATGACAGAATTCCTGACGGACTGATGCTTCAGTCTATTTCAGGAGTGATTTGCAATCACTACCTCCCATTCCTTAAGTGGCAGGAATCTTTTCATTTGCACAACCTGCTGTTATTTCCTTCATGCAGCAATCCAGAAACATCAACAGGGAAATCCTAGAACTGCTACCTTCTGGGAGATTGACTCTTCCCAAATGTTTCCTGTAACTGTCCCAAGAAATCTCAATTTTCCTTCCTAAAATGAGGAATGGCCGTTTTCATTGCTATCCTTTTCATCTTCTCTTCCAGAATTCCAAGTCAATCAGTCTGCACCTTGTACCATGTGTTCTAGAGTGACAAAAACAAACATGGCACATTCCCTCCAAGTTACAAAAGTAGACCCCTTCATCTCTATGGTCCTCTAGTGAACAACCAACGAACAAATTATGGTATTTTTGGACTATAACACACACTTTTCCCCCCTCAAAAAAAGTGGGTGAAAATGTTGGTTCTTATAGACTGAATATGGCCCTGTTTTGGCCTCCAGAAACCCCACACACACGCCCCATTTTGCTAAAAAATGGATGCAGGGGTTCAGGAGGCCAAAAACAGATGCAGAGGGTTTGGGAGGCCTGCAGAGTGCTCCTGGGGGCTGGAAAGGGCAAAAATCGGACATGCAGAAGCCAAAACCTTTTTTTGTTGTTGTTTTCCTCTTCAAAGTCGAGGCGCGTCTTATACTCCAGTACGTCTTATAGTCTGAAAAATACGGTAAGTGTCTTCCCCTCAAATGCTAAATAAATACACCCACCAAGTTCCCGTTTATCCTCCTTGTTTGCTCACACAGTGGATGTTGCTTACTCTTGATGCTCACTCACTAAGTGGATTTCTAATAGACAAGCAAAAGCTCCTAAAACCAAATGAAAAAGCAGAGGAGAAAGAGTGCATTGATGGATATGACAACACAACTTTACTGGAGGAGATAAGAGGCTATTGATAGTCAAACATGATTTAAGGATTAAACGCAATCTGTTAATCCAGGCTATAAACCTCTGGGGAAGCCTATAATATCTGAATCTCTGTTTCAGGAAGTTCAAAGAAATAATATGAAGAGATGTTTTGTATTCAGCCAGCGTAATGTAATAGTTAAGACACTGAAATAGAATCAGGAAGACTCGGCTTCTAATCTAGCCTAAGTCATGAAAACTCACTGAGCACGTTGAGATAGTCACTGTTCCTCAGCCCAATCTACATTGCAGGATTGTTTTGGGTAAGGTATTTATTTATTTATTTATTTATTTATTTGATTTTTATACCACCCTTCTCCCGAAGGACTCAGGGCGGTGTACAGGCAAGATAAAACCAACAATAAAATATACAGGTTAAAATACAATTTAAAAAACTTATTTAAATTAGCCTGAAAATTAAAATTTGCCATAAACTAAAAACCCCGTTTAAAAAATTAATAAAATTTAACATTAAAAATTCCAATTTAAGCCAGCCCCGTGCGGATAAAGAGATGTGTCTTCAGTTCGCGACGGAATGTCCGAAGGTCAGGTATTTGGCGTAAACCCGGGGGAAGCTCATTCCAGGTGTGGAGCCCCACAGAGAAGGCCCTTCCTTGGGGCCGCCAGCCGGCATTGTTTGGCGGACGGCACCCTGAGAAGTCCCTCTCTATGGGAGCGTCACGGTCGATGGGAGGCGTGTGGTAACAGCAGGCGGTCCCGTAAGTACCCAGGTCCTAAGCCATGGAGCGCTTTAAAGGTCGTAACCAACACCTTAAAGTGCACTCGGAAGGCCACAGGCAGCCAGTGCAGTCTGCGCAGGGGCGGGGTTACATGGGGGCTACGGCGAGCTCCTCTATCACCCGCGCAGCTGCATTCTGGACTAACTGAAGCCTCCGAGATAGGGAGAAGGGAGTGCTATGTATGCCGTCTTGAGCTCCTGAATGAAAAGCAAGGTACTAACCTAATTAAATAAACAAACTCAAAAAAATATAATTGTTGAATTTTCCTAGTTTTGAGTTAAAACAGTTGTATCAGGTAAAACCAATGGCATTAGATTTTTATGTAACTGCCAAATTTGATGCTAAACTCTCATAGAGATAGTCCTCGACACACAACCACAATGGGCACAAAATATCTGTTGCTAAGCGAGACAGCTGTTAAGTAAATTTTGCTCTGTTTTGCAACCTTTCTTGCCAAAGTTGCTCAGTGAATCACTGAGGTTGTTAACTTTAGTAACAGAGTTGTTAAGTGAATCTGGCTTTCCCGCTGACTTTGCTTGTCAGAACGTCGTAAAATGACCCCGGGACACAACAGCCGTCATAAATATGAGTCCGTCGCTAAGCGTCCAAATTTTGATCATGTGACCATGCAATGGTCGTAGGTGTGAAAAATGGTCATAAGTCACTTTTTTTCAAGGCCATTGTAACTTTGAACGATCACTAAATGAACTATTGTAAGCTGAGGACTACCTGCATTAAAGAAATAAGCTTGGGAATGGAAATTTCTTACGTTTCTCATTGAATATTCTAAGAATTCCTAACTCCAAAAATGAAAAGTGGAAGGATATGCTTGACATATACCTTGATGTAATCTTTAAAAAAGAGGGAAAATCCATCATCACGTAGGAACTGTGAGCTATTATTTTTCAAGATAGAAAACATCGGAGAGGCTTGGCTATAATAAGTGTGTCTGCTTCCTCCTTTCTTCAGCAAACCATTCTCATCTCCTCCTTCTCTCCCTCCTTCTCCTCTTTGTAGCAACATCAAGCCCCGGGTATTATTCTGTGTGGTGCTATTAGAACAATTAAAAAAAATCTAATACTTTCACAGTCTTGACAGGACCTGTGTACAGGGTGAAACCACGCACCTTCTCTGCCACGTGGGTCAACCATAACAGCATGAAAATCAATGGGACTAAAGGAAAGGTCTATTTTTTCAGTTTACTCAGATGAGCAAATAGTTGTGGCTGTAATGCATTTTTAAGCTCCTTTGAGTCTTTATAAAAGAAGACGAGAAAGGAGGATGGGAGGGAAATTGTAACTGAATAGTTCTTCCAGCAGCTTCCACCGCTATTATTAATTGATTCCATTTACCTTGACTGCGGACATGGCTCCGCCAGGCTATGGGGCACCAGCTGTCACTGGCTGTGAATGAGGCAACATTGCTTTCCGTAGACACGGCTATTAAGATGAACTAGAGCAGAATAGAAGTAATGATGGTCAAAACTATGGAGTTGGGAAATGATAAGCAAGCAGTCTTAATGCCTCCTCTTTGCTGGTCCCTGAAGACCAGGATCTGGATTAGAAATACGGAAAATGTAGCTGATGTAAGGATAAAGTGACCAGATTTCAGCGATGGCAAAGTGGGACACCATTGACCCGGGGGGGGGGGGGTCTGCGCATGTGCGGTGGGTCTCGCCACCTGGCTGGAGGGGGAGGGGCGGCGGCTGCTTCTCGGCTCTTCCAGGCAGGCTCGGCTCTCCTCTCGGCTCTTCCAGGCAGGCTCGGCTCTCCTCGGCTCTCCTCTCGGCTCTTCCAGGCAGCGGGCGATCTCGCACTCCCTTCTCCACCACTCCCTCTTCTCCGCCTCCTCCTCCTCCTCTTGCGTTGCCCTCACCCATTTTCAGAATGGGAGTGGAAAAAAAATTGGGACTTTTTTGAAATGACGCGGGACGCGGGACAAATTATTAAAAAGCGGGACTGTCCCGCCAAAACTGGGACGTCTGGTCACTATATGTAAGGAACATGTAGAAAATTACAGACTCCACACACACCCCGCAACTATATTCCAGCAAAGTGATAGGAAGCCTATTGTGCCTGAATGAATTGTCATGACTTTGACAAACCCTAAATCATGAAATTGTTTAGGTTTCAAGTAACAAGTTTCTTTGGTCATTTGTTTTAAATAGGATGTCCAAAAGTCCTTCAGTAAAAATCGGATGACCTGATCTGTGAACGTCCAGATAGCCTCTAAGTGAGGGGGTCTCCAACCTTGGGAACTTTAAGGCTTGTGGGCTTCAATTCCCCGAATTGAATCCTGGGAGTTGAACCCCACAAGTCTTAAAGTTGCCAAGATTGGAGACCCCTGATCTAAATAACTTCTGTACTTGAGGAGAGGCTCAAATTCACATCTCTCTGCTCCTATTCCAACATCTTCATCACCATACCATATTGGCGGGTGTACACAAAGCTCTAGAATAGGGGTCTCCAACAACAAAATACCTTATGCCACCAGACTTGAAATCCTGGGATTAGAAAACTTAGAACTCAGACTCCAATATGACCTGTGTTTAACACATAGAATCATCTATTGCAATATCCTTCCTGTAAAAGACTACTTCAGCTTCAATCGCAATAATACAAGAGCAAACAATAGATTCAAACTTAATGTCAACCGCTTCAAACTTGATTGCAGAAAATATGACTTCTGTAACAGAGTTGTTAATGCTTGGAACTCATTACCTGACTCCATAGTCTCTACTCAAAATCCCAAAAACTTCAACCAAAAACTGTCTACCATTGACCTCACCCCATTCCTAAGAGGACTATAAGGGGCATGCATAAGAGCACAAAAGTGCCTACCGTCCCTGTCCTATTGTTCCCTTTCATTATATCAAATTAACATAGTTGTTGCATACTTTTGCTTATATATATGTTTTTCTTTTATGATGTATTGTTGTTTTATGTCGATGTTTATGTGTACTGTTGTGACAAAATGAAATGATAAAAAAAAAACCTTGGTTGGCTGAGGAACTCTGGGAGTTGAAGTCCACAAATCTTAAAGTTGCCAAGGTTGGAGACCCCTGCTCTAAGTGACAGCAAAGAGAATCACAAAACATGAACACTTTGCTGTCATCTAAAGGTCATCTGGATTGCTGTATCCAAAATACAACAGTCCTGAAGTTTCTAGGCAAAATATAGGAATAAATTGTCACCCCTTGCAGTGACTTCAGAATCGTATGTTTACATAGCTGTATGATATAAGAGGATCTTCTAAAGCTGAACTTGGTGTAAAAAAAGGACAATGAGAATGACTGAGAGACAGTGGGGGGGAAAATCTATACTAGGAGTGGATCTTCTATGGACTACCAAGATAAAAATGTAAATAAAGGAAGGAAAGGCACCATATAAATTTGTAAAAGTATAAATAATTTGGAGATAATGGATAGAAAGGATATTTGTTTTCCTTGGTGTCTCATATTTTGGGGATCCAGAACAGGGGTGAAATTTACTTACCTTCCCTACCAGTTCACCAATGTGCATGTGCCATCGTCAGCACATGCGAGAGGCTTAAAATGCCGCACAAAAATGACATCATGACATCCGCGCGGATGGGTGCAGCCTCCCGCAGCCTCCATTACCAGTTCGCCCGAGCTGGATTAAACCGGCTGAATTTGACCCCTGATCCAGAACCATCTAGAAAAACAATCTATAAAAAATGTTCACGGTACACATAGTGAATTCTTTATATAATCTTTCCACTTACTGAGATCAGCTTTGGGGCACTTTCCATCATCTATCAATACTTAAAATTACACCTAACTGAGATTTTTAAAAAGCATCTGAACAGAACTGAGATTTTG
>NW_026682046.1:0-12025 GCF_028640845.1 Ahaetulla prasina | reverse complement strand
GGAGCTAGAACCAAAGGAATTGGTGCTTCTGAGGTAAGCCTTACTGGCCCTTCCCCCTCACTCTCAGAGTCACTTTCAGGAATGGGGCCAGGTTCGGGGGCTGGAGCCACAACACGACCACTGAAGTGAGGCCTGTGACTGTTGCCTTCTTTTGTTTCTTTTCCTTCCTACACAAACTAGGTGTGTATGACCAGGCGCTCTGGGAACAGCACACCCATACCTCGTTATCTGCACACTTCAATATGTTTATACTGGAATATATTAGCCTTCTTGATGCTGAGTTTCTCCAGGTGTTCTGGATCTATAGCTTCCAGAACTCATGACAAGCTGCAAGCTTTCTAACATATCTAAGGTTGTACCAACTAAGGAAAGCCTGATACAAGGAACACATCCCATTTGAAAATGTTGTAGAACTCACTTGGAATAATTCAGTTTGAATAGTGTTGTGTAATTATTATGTTAAAATTCCACCTTTTTTCTACATTTGCATCAGTACAAACATGTCCCAGCAATATACTGTTATGGGATTTCTAAGAATTGGGATGACACTACATAGTTTGGTCACTTTAGACTGGTGTGAACCAGCTACATGGCTCTTTGGCTTAGAAATGGAGATGAGCACCACCCCTAGAGTCAGAAATGACTAGCACATATGTGTGGGAGAAACTTTATCTTTTTAACCAGACTCTGAGTGACTCTAATCTTGACTTTTCAGTTCTGAGATTTTGACTGTTGATCCTAGACTAGCTGATGTGTCTCTGTGGTGCTTTGATTCTCAGACTTCACCCCAACCACTTTTTTGCTTGCTCGTTGGACTTGTAGACTTTGGGATACTAGAAAAGCTTGTTTGACTTTGGGGATTCTTTCTTAAATGTGTGTGAATGTTTGTTAGGCTCACATTCTCCTTGAAGTTTGGGCACTTCTTTTAAAAGACCTGAAGAAAAATGCATAATCACCTTTCTCTTGTGAAATTTGATCATGAGAGAGGGATCTAGGAACCCTAGTCGACCACCACTTAAGTATGAGCCACACATGAGCTGCAGCTGCCAAGAGAACTAGTGCAGTCTTAAGTTGCATTGAAGGAGGAATAACATCAAGATCAAGAGGGCTCCAGTGACGTCACCGCTCCTGCTGGGTGCTCTAACAGAGCACTCCGTGTTAGAAGATTGTAAAAGTTAGTGAAACAGAAAAAATCACTGTTCACTGAGCTTAGCATACCCTATGGGAAAAAGGGGGTTATGCAGAGTTGTGGAAAAGTGGCAGATCTGACAGGGGGTTTGCTCTTAAGAGCGAATTTTCCTGGATTTATGGTCCCATTGAATTCCACTCCCTCCAACTTCAAACACGCTCCTGTTTTTTATCAGGAAAAAGGAGTAGGAGAGTCGCTTCTGCTCAAAAGGACTTATTAAATTGATTGATTTTCTAAGCAGACGGGAATTTCACAAGTTGCTCGATCTTTGATGTAGAATCAGCATGGCAAGTACCGACTTTCTGAAACCTGAAACCTTTCTTTGTCTTTGATTAATTGACTTTTAAAATGGCGTCTGAAAGTGAAAGTAAAAATTTTTTAGTACGATAAAGTAGCGTTATTTGTGGATTGTTACAAACGAGTTTTTTTTTATACTGAAAGGAGGGAAGGAAAGTTGTTAAGTTTAAATTCCTGATTCTTTTGAAGACAGAATGGCAGCTAAACCTTTAAAGACATATGGAAGAAAGAGATCTGAACCAAGTCTTGAGGAAAATATTGAAAGAACAATTAAAACTTTCTGAAGATAGGCAAAAAGAGATGATGGAGAATTTTAATGCAAAAATAAGAGAAGATATTCTCATGGCAGTTCAAGGACTGAGTAAAAAAATTGAGGGATTGGAAGGGGAAATGCAACAGATCTCTCAGTCAAATAAGCATTTAGAAGACAAAATGAAAGGTGTTCAGAAAAAAGTGGATCAAAATGAAGATCAGGTTGTGATATTACAATATAAACTTATGGAAGGAGCTCTTAGAATCCGTGGTATGCAAGAAGAGCGAGGAAGACTTAAGAAAAATTATATCAGAAGCATTGGCTGAATTTATTGAAGTGGAACCCCAAGAGGTAGCTTACCAAATTGATAAAATATATAGAGTTAACTCCTGGATTGCAAGACAGAGAAAGCTTCCTCGGGACATTGTGGTTTATTTTGTGAAAAGGACTATGAGAAATCAGATTCTGCAAGTTTCATATCAGACAACTTTAAAATTGGAGAACAGGAGCTGAAGGTGTTGAAAGAGATTCCTTCAAGATGTAAAGAGATAGGAAGGAATTTGTTTTTTTTACACAAGAACTTAAAAAACATCAGATTCAATTCAGATGGGAGGTGCCAGTTGGACTGACAGTATTCTATCAAGGAAGGAGATATAGAATTGACACTGTTTTAAAGGCAAAGGATTTTCTTTCTACAGTTTTGAAAGTCGAAATAGAAGTGATAGAAAACTTCAAGAGATTCAAGAAGGCGTGGTGATCCAAGAGCCTTTGCTGCCAGTATTAGAGGAACCACAAGAGCAAAGGGTGACAAGAGGAGCTTAAGCAAGAAGAGCAACAGTCTCAAAGTAAAAGTCAGGATCCCAGTATGGAAGCTGTGGAGGAGCTAGACGGAAGATACCGGAGGAGGAGCTCGTTGTCTGCTTCAAAGCTTCAGGAGGCCAGTAATGGCAAATAGAATTTTGTCATGGAATGTTAATGGCTTGAATTCAGCTCAGAAAAGAAGGAAAATATTTCACTACTTGAAACAATTTAAAAATGATGTGATTTGTTTGCAAGAGACACATATAAAATTATCAGACCAAAATATTTAATTAATTCAAAATTGGTAACATTTTGTTGCATCAGCTTTGGAAAAGAAGCATGGAATTGTTGTATATATCAGGAAGGATATACCAGCTAAGTTAATTGAGGCAGATATTCAAGGAAGATTTATTGCTATTGAACTGGTGATAGATGCAAAAAAGACTTTGCTGATAGGTATTTATGCACCTAATCAGCAACAAGAAAAGTTTTACAAAATGTTACAGAGAGGTTGACCTCTGGGATTATAGTTCGTTATTTTATTAGGAGACTGGAATGGAGTAATTGATACAAGAAGGGATAAGAGAACCTCCTCCAAGAAGATACCTATACATGCAAAATTACCAAAATCCTTTTTTGAAATGATGGAAGACTTTGAGTTTAGAGATATATGGAGGTTACGGAATCCAGATGAGAGAGATTTTACTTTTTTCTGATAGGCATCAATCTTTTCAGTATTGATTTTATTTTAATTTCTAATGACTTGCTTTCTAGGGTGAAGAAATGAAGATATTTTGAGGTGTTTAACTGACCATAGCCCAGTATGGATGGAATTATTACAAGGAAAAAGGTGGTAGAACATGGAGGTTGAATGAAAATCTGTTTAGATATGAGGATAATGTAACTTATTGTAAGAAACAGTTGAAAGAATTTTTGATTTTAATATGTACAAAGGGACACCTATAGGAACTGTGTGGGAGCAGCAAAGTTTATTAGAGGATATTGATTTATTGGACAATAGGCAAAGGAATAATAAACAAAGGCAGCGAGGTATTGGAAGAAGAAATTCAAAGGAAGCAACAGTTATTAATTCAAAACCCACAAGATCACAACTTAAAGAGGCTATAAAATATTACAGAGTCAATTTAATATATTAATGGCAGACCAGGTGGCAACGAATATACAATATGCTAAACATAATACCTTTTGTAATGCAAATAAACCTGGGAGATGGTTGGCATATAATTAAGGAAAAACAGAAAGCACGTGTCATACAAAAATAGAATATAAAGGTAAAGAGATATATCAACAGGATAAAATTAAAAGGCATTCTCAGAATTTTATACTGCACTATATACAAAAGACAAAATATTGAATAGGGACATTTATGATTATTTGAAAGATTATAAGGTTAATATTCTAACATTAGAACAGAGGAGGAGCTGAATCCGATAGCTACTGGAGAAATAGTGGAGGCAATTAAACAATTAAAATGGGAAAACCCTGGTACAGATGGTCTTACAGCAACTTATTATAAAAAACACAGGATGAAATATTAGGCCCACTTAAAGAATTATTTAATCAGATACAATTAGAGTGGAATACCTCATGGAAAACATCTTTATTTCACTGATACAAAAGAGGAGCAAGATTGCTCTCTAAACCCGTAACTATAAGATTTCACTTTTAAATAATGATTATAAGATTTTGTAAAATAGCAAATAGATTAATGTTAGTTTTACAACAAAGAATTCATACTGATCAATCTGGTTTTATAAAAGGGAGGCAGATGAGGAATAATGTTAGACAGATTATTAATATATTGGAATATTTGGAAAAAGAATACTTCAGCAGCATTTATTTTTTTGGATGCAGAAAGCCTTTGATCGATTGTAGGGATTTTTATTTAAATTAATAGAGAAAATGCAATTTGAGATTGTTTTGTTAGAATAATCAAGCGATTTATGGAGAGCAAACAGCACAGATTATAATGTAAAGTTGACAGAAGTTATTAAGATTGAAGGAACAGACAGGGATGTCCTTATCACCATTATTGTTTGTTTTGACTCTGGAACCATTATTAGATAAAATACAAGAATTAAGGAAATAGAGGGAATTAACAGACAATATGAGTAGTTAGAGCTTTGCAGATGATGTATGGTTATTTAACAATCCTATAAATTCAAGTAGATTTTTGTTGGAAGTAATTGATAAATATGGAAAGGTATCAGGATTTAAAATAAAGGAATAAAACAAAAGTGATAATTATCTTGCTAGAATTAAATACTGAACATCGTAAACAGAAAAGGGAATCTTTTTCTGGATGAGTAAGAAATGTTGGTAGAAGAGGCTTTGTTTTAATTAAGCAGATCAATCGAGGTCCATAAATATTTCTGCCATCTCCGATACAGTTGCAAAAGCAGGAAAAGAAGAATGTCCATCTGCTAATTGTCTCTTTATGGATCTCTTTAAGCAGACGGAATGATAAGCGGACATTATTGATTGCAAGTATTTTTGATTTGACTTCTACTTTTAAAAGAGAACTTTGTTTTAATTGACTTAAGATGGCGCCTGAGAGTGAAAATGACAATGGAATTTTAAACAGTCTGAACTAAGAAGATAAGAAATGTGTGGATTTTAATGAAGTGAACTGAGTCCTATACTTAAAGGAAAGAGAAGTTTCTAGACTTATATTTTAATTTTAAACTGAAATGGCTACTAAACCACCTAAGACTCAGAAGGGTTCTGAACCAGCTTTAGAAGATCTGATTAAAGAGCAAGGGAAAATGTCTGAAGAAAGGTTTAAGGAGATTATGGATAATAATGAGAAAATAAGAGAAGAAATAAAAGAGAATAATAAAAATAAGAGAAGATATTGATGGCTTTTCAAGGTTTGGCAAAAAAGACTGGAGGTGGTGGAGGAGGAGGTGCAAGAAATTGTTCAGTCAAATCAACAAATAGAAAATAGAATGAATGCAAAAATTGGATAAAAATGAAGATCAAGTGGTGGTGATGCAGTAGAATGATGGAAGGAGCTCTGAGAATTAGAGGTTTGAATGAAGAAAGGAAGAAAAAAATTATCAGAAGCTCTGAATTTATTGAACTTGATCCACAAGAGGTTGCTTATCAAATTGACAAAATTTATAGAGTTAATTTGGATTGCTAGGCAAAGAAACTTCCTAGAGACATTGTGGTTATTTTTGAAAAGAACAGTGAGAATCAAATTTGCAAGTTGCTTTCAGAAAAACTTGAAATAGAACAGGAGTTGAAGGTTTTGAAAGAGATAAGATGTTAAGGGATAGAAAAGACTTTACATTTTTACACAAGAACTTAAGAAATAGATTCAATTTAGATGGGAGGTTCCAGTTGGTTGACAGTGTATTATCAGGAAGAAGATATCGACACACAGTGCTTAAGGCAAAGATTTTCTTACATGCTGAAATTTGAAATAGAAATAATAGAAAAGAATTCAAGAGACTCAAATGGGTGTGGAAGCTGAGGTGATTCCAGATGTTACCATGAGGAACAACCAAGAACAAAGACTGACAGGAGCCCTTAAGGAAAGAAAAGGAGCAACAAACTCAAAGTAAAGTTCAGGATTCTACAGAAGCGGTGGAGGAGCTCAAGATAAGGGAGGAATCTTCAGTTGATTGCCCAAAGCTTCAGCAGCCAGTAATGGCAAATAAAATCTGACTTGGAATGTCAATGGTTTGAATTCAGCTCAGAAGAGAAGAAAATATTTCATTATTTGAAACAATTTAAAATGATGTTATTTGCTTACAAGAAACACATTAAATTATCAGATCAAAAGTATAATAAACTCAAAGTTAGGTAAACATTTTGTTTCAGCTTTGGAGAAAAAACATGGCATAGTGGTTTATTTGAGAAATGATATACCAGCCTAGTTAATAGAGGCAGATATTCATGGAAGATATATTGCTATTGAACTTACAATAGAAACAAAAGACTCTTTGCTTGGTATATATGCACCCAATCAGCAACAAGAAAAATTTTTATAGAATGTTATATGATAAGTTGATTCTATGGGATTATAAATGTATTATATTGGGAGATTGGAATGGAGTAATAGATAACGAAGGACAAGAGAATTCTTCCAAGAAGATACCTGCACATGCAAAGCTGCCTAACTTTTTGATATGATAGAAGATTTTGAGTTGAGATGTATGGAGACTGGAATTTGGAGGAAAGAGACTATACTTTTTTCTCTGATAGGCATCAATCCTTCTCACGTATTGATTTTATTTTAATTTCTAATGATTTGCTTTTTAGGTGAAGAAAACTAAGATATTTCCAAGATGTTTGTCTGATCATAGTCCTGTTTGGATGGAATTGCAATATGGAAAAGAGGTAGAAGAACTTGGAGATTAAATGAAAATTTGTTTAGATATCAGGATAATGTAAATCAATGTAAAAAGCAGATGAAAGAATTTTGATTATAATTTGAAGGAAACATCGATAGAAATGGTTTGGGACTGTAAAGCTTTTATGAGAGGTGTAATAATATATTAATATTTAGAAGAGGAAATTATAAGAAACAACAATTATTAATACATAACCCACATGATCAAAACTTAAAGATGCAAAGTTATACAGAATCAATTTAATATGATAATGGCTGATCAGGTGGCAACAATATACAATATGCCAAACATAATACTTTTGTAATGCAAATAGACCTGGTAGGTGGTTAGCATACTTTGGAAAAAGACAAAACAACGTATTATAGAAAAATAGAATACAAAGGTAAAGAGAGATATCAACAGGATAAAATTAAAAAGCTTTTTAGAATATTATACAAATTTATATCTTAAAGATAATATATATAGGATATTGATAATATTTGAAGGAATATAAGGTTAAAAATTTAACTTTAGAACAAACGGATGAATTGAATCGCCTATAACTGAAGAAATTATTTTGGTAATTAAACAATTAAAATGGGAAAACTCCCACGGATGGGCTTACAGTTATTATAGGAATTTACAGGATGAGATGTTAGGTCCACTTAAGGAATTATTTAATCAGATACAAGGAGGGGAATTCTCATGGAGAACCTCTTTATTTCATTGATAAAAGAGGAACAGGATTGTTCTAAACCTGGGAATTATAGGCCAATCTCACTTTTAAATAATGATTATAAGATTTTGTTAAAATAAGCTAATAGATTAATGTTGATTCTGCAAGAATTCATAATGATCAATCTGGATTTATAAAAGGGAGACAGATGAGGAATAATGTTAGGCAGATTGTTAATTTACTGGAGTATTAGAAAAGAAAATTTTATTCCAGCAGCATTTATTTTCTCGATGCAGAGAAAGCTTTTGATCGATTGCATTGGGATTTTTATTTAAATTAATAGAAAAGATGCAATTTGAGATGGTTTTTTAAGAATAATTAGGCAATTTATGGAGAGCAAACACAGATTATAATCAATGGTAGCTTAACAGAACCTTTTAAGATTGCGAAAGGAACAAGACAGGGATGTCCTTTATCACCATTATTGTTTATTTTAACTCTAGAACCATTATTGGATAAAATAAGTAAAGGAGATAGAGGGAATTAGAGTTAGACAGTATGAAGTTAAGAGCTTTTGCAGATGATTTGGTGATTACTTTAACAAACCCTATAAATTCTAGTAAATCTTTGTTGGAATTGATCAATATGGGAATGTCTCAGGGTTTAAGGTAAATCAGAAAAGACAAAAGTGATAATAAAAATATAGACAACAGAAAGAAAAACTAGAGGAATAACAGGATTTGAAATTGTAAAGAAGGTTAAATATTTAGGGTTTATATTACATCAAATGTGAAATTGTATAAGAATAACTATGAGGTTTTATGGCAAAAGTTCAGAAGGAGTTGATTGTTTGGAAAAATTGCAATTATCTTTGCTGGGGAGAATTGCTGCTATTAAAATGAATGTTTTACCTAGATTTTTATTCCTCTTTCAGATGATACCAATAATTAAGAAAGATAAGAATCTTGAGGAATGGCAGAAGGAATTAACAAATTTATATGGGAAGGTAAAAAGCTAGGTTAAAATGAAAATAATTCAAGATTCTCGGAAAGGGAGGTTTAAAATGCCTAATTTTAAATTATATTATGAAGCAGCTGCTCTCTCTGCAATAAGTGATTGGTTTAATTTAACAGAGGACAGAATTTTGAATATAGAAGGTTATGATGTTATATGGATGGCATGCATATTTAATTTATGACAAAAAAAGTGGATAAGGCCTTTAAAAATCATGTGCTAAGAAATGCCCTTCATGTGTTTGGAAAAAATAATTTAGAAAATAAATTATAAGGTTCCTATATGGGCAAGTCCTAGACATACAGTAGAAAATATAAACATAGAACAGAATCAGGAAATGATTACATATAAAGATCTTTTGTATACTGAAAGAGGTAATTTGCAGTTAAAATCTCTGCAAGTATTAAGAGAAGGAAAAATTATACTTGGTTTCAATATGAGCAATTACATGCTAGATGGAAGGAGATCAGAAAATTGGTATAGAGCAGAACGAGGAAATTTGGTAAAGCAAATTAGAAATCAGTCTCAGGAGCATATAAAGAGATTGTATAATGTGTTACTTGAAATAGATTCTGAAAGGGACTTGGTAAAGGACTGTATGATAAAGTACAAAATTTTCAGGAGCCAATATTGGAAACTGGAAAAATTTGGGTTAGAAATGTTAAATTCAAGAGGCACAGAATCTGAGGAAAATTTTTATAAAATGTTTTATAGATGGCATCTAGATCCTAAAAATTATATGTATCCAGAAATGCAAGCAAAATGTTGGAGATGTAATTGTGACGCTACATATTTTCACATTTGGTGGACTTGTAAGGACATAAAGGCCTTTTGGATAAAAATTTGGTGGATTTTACAAAATGTTCTGAAAAGAAGATAAAGTTCCTGCCGCAATTTTTCTTGTTGGGAATTATTACGGATTGTACAGTAATTGAGACTAAATTGATTTTAAATCTAATAACTGCAGCAAGATTACTAATAGGACAATATTGGAAGAAAAAGAAGTACCTACAATAGAAGAATGGATATTGAAGGTTGCCAATTTGGCTGAGATGGCGAAGATATCAGCCTTTTTGAAAGACAATACGCAAGAAAGATACTTAAAGGAATGGGAAAAATGGATTGACTAAGACTAAGAGTTATCAGACTGTTTTTGAATGATTATGATGTATTATTTTTGATTGTTTTTGGGGAAGAAATTGATGATTGTAGGTATAATTAAGTTGGGACAAATTTTAGCATATGTTTGTTTTATTTTAACTATACCTTGTGTTCAAGTCGGGGATTGAAAAAAAAGGGGAAAAAAATTTAACTTTTGAATAAAAAAAAAAAGTGATAATTAAAAATATGTCTATACAACAGAAACAAAAACTAGAGGAAATGACAGGATTTGAGGTAGTAAAAGGTTAAATACTTAGGGTTTATATTAGCTCATCGAACAAGAAACTTTATAAGAATAATTATGACTTGCTATGGAAAAAGTTCAGAATGATATGAGTTTGGAAAAAAATTGCAGTTATCCCTATTGGGAAGGATTAGCTATTAAAATGAATGTGTTACCTAGATTTTTGTTTCTGTTCCAGATGATACCAATTAAAAAGGATAAAAATTTGGAAGATTGGCAGATTGGGATTAATAAATTTATATGGCAGGGTAAAAGGCAGGGTTAAAATGAAAATAATACAGGACTCACGGAAAGAGGTGGTTTAAGAATGCCTAACTTTAAACTATATTATGAAGCAGTAACCCTTTCAGTAATAAGTGACTGGTTTAACTTAACAGAGGAAAGAATTTTGAATATAGAAGGTTATGACTTGTTATATGGATGGCATGCATTTATTTTATGAAAAAAAGTGGATAGGGCTTTTAAGAATCATGTGTTGAGAAGTGCTTTTATGGTCTGGAAAAAATATTCCTATAAATTAGATTACAAGATTCCTATATGGAGCCCTAGACATGCAATAGAGAATATAAATATAGAACAGAAACAGGAAATGATTACTTATAAAGAACTTTTGTATGCTGAAGGAGGTAGATTGCAATTAAAATCATTACAGGTATTAAATGAAGAAGGAGGAATTATACTTGGTTTCAATATGGGCAAATAAGTGCTAGATGGAAAGAAGATCAAAAATTGGTATAATGCAAAGGAGGAAAATTTAATAAAGCAAATTAGAAATCAGACCCAGGAGCATATAAAGAGATTGTATAATGTGTTGCTTGAAATAGATTCGGAAAAGGATTTGGTAAAGGATTGTATGATAAAATGGGCACAGAATATTCAGGAACCAATAATGTTGGAAACATGGAGAAAATTTAGAAATGTTAAGTTTACAAGCACAGAATTTAAGGAAAAATTTTTATAAGATGTTTTATAGATGGCACTTAGATCCCAAAAATTATCATGTATGTATCCTAATATCCAAGCAAAATGTTGGAGGTGTGATTGTGATGACGCTATATTTTCATATTTGGTGGACTTGCAAGAAAATTAAGGTCTTTTGGATAAGAATTTGGTGGATTATTCAAAATGTACTGAAGAAGAAGATAAAGTTCCTGCAATTTTTCCTTTTGGGAATTATAACGATTGTACAGGGATTGAGACTAAATTGATTCTGAATTTAATAACAGCAGCAAGACTGTTGATTGGACAATACTGGAAGAAAGAAGAGATACCTACAATAGAAGAATGGATACTGAAAGTTATAATTTGGCTGAGATGGCTAACTCAGCTTTTTAAAAGAAACACGCAGGAAAGATATTTAATTGAATGGAAAAATGGATTGATTATTCTAGAGATATCAGATTAAGAAATATCAGATTGCCTTTGAATAATTAGAAAGTTATTTTATGTAATGGGAGGGTTGAGATGAAAAGCTGGATGTGGTTATTTGGATTGGAAGGAAAATTTTATTCTATGTTTGGTTTATGTATAACAATACCTTGTGATTGACCCAAGCCAAAATATATCTTAAATTAATACCAGTTCTCCCAAACCAGCCTAACCACTGAAAACTACAAGAACATGTATCCAATTTAAGGATTAGAAATATTTATCTATATTTTCAGAGAAGATACAGTTTAATTGTAAAATCATCTACATCAAAAGAATAATGGAGTGTGAGAATCACCTCAGATGGAGAGAAAACTGTCTAGAGAACAATTAGATAGAAGGAGAAGAGGCCACAACTCACTTATGAGCAGACAAAGGAATTTAGAAATTTGCCATAAAAGATTTGAAGAATTTTTAATGTAGCTTCAACCTAAAGCAGAATTAGATTATCTGGTCATGATTCATGTCTGGTGATAGATGTGAAGATGGAACTTATAAAATCTTTTTCAGAGCTTTGATTATGTAGCAGGAATAGAAAAGAAAGGCAAAATTTGTCCACAGATAGATAAAAATGAAAAAATCAAGGATACACTACCTTCAA
>NW_026682045.1:0-12054 GCF_028640845.1 Ahaetulla prasina | reverse complement strand
CAGACTATTTACTGAATCTGCACTACTATTAATCGTTTATAGTTCCCATCACCAATCTCTTTCCACTTATGACTGTATGACTATAACTTGTTGCTGGCAATCCTTATGATTTATATTGATATATTGATCACTGTATTGTTGGTGTTAAATAGTTTACACTGTCAGCAAAAGAACACAATTCTTGTAATATGGTCACAGAGATTCTATTCTAATGTATAATAAGAAGAGAGTTGGTCCAAGAACGCTGCCTTGGGGAATGCCACTTTTAGCAGGAACAGGAGTTGATATAGCATTGCCAATTTTGATCACTTGTTGTCTGTTTGATAGAAAAGCAGTTATCCATTTGTGGAGGGGTCCTGAGATGCCATAGGATTTTAGTTTTAGGAGAAGTTTATCATGTACTACTGAGTCGAAAGCTTTACAGAAGTCTATAAATTGCATCTATTGCTTTGCCCTGATCAAGATTTGTAGTCCATATGTTTTTGCAGTGAAGAAGTTGTAAATTACATGATAATTTTTTCTGAAACCAAATTGTTTATTAGAGTAGGTTGTTTGTTTCTAGATGGAGGGTAATGGATTGGTTGATGATAGATTCCATTACTTTGCAGGTGACCCAGCAAAAGAGGTAGGTCTGTAATTTTCAACTAGGCTGGGGTCTCCTTTTGAAGATAGGGATGAATGGCAAGTGACCAAAGTTTGGGAAGGAACTGGTCATGAAAGCTTTTTCAAAATTATGCTTAGGGGTTCTGCTATATTAGTGGAAATCTTTTTTAAGAAGTACGCACACAGTCCATCTGGTTCAATAGATAGGGATGGTTTCAGTTTGCAAAGAGCTTTTTCAACATTATCTTCTGTGAAATCTATGTGTGTTAGGTCGTTGCACTCATTGTTGGTACGATTGGGGAATGTCGGGTATAAATCATTACTGTTAACAAAGACTGTGCCAAAGAATGTGTTGAAGAGGTTTGCTTTAAGTGTTTCATCATTATATTCTTTGTCGTTGTTAATTGCCCATCATCATCATCAAGATATTGACCTAGAAAGACAGAAAGAGCATAAAGAGGATTAGACTGGAGGCTAAAAATATTGAAGAACTGTCAAACTTATTCTAGTTCAGATGACAACCTTACACTGAAGAGCCACAAATTAACAAGTGTTATGTATTCATGTTTGTACCTTTAAATATTTGAGGGAAATCAGCACGTTGTTGATTGGACGAAGCCTCCAGCAGAACTGTATAAAAGGAGAGGTTTTTCCCCAGCCTGTTGCTGGGTTCACCCTATATTAAAGAGCTGTTGTCACTACCCTGGTCTCCAGCCTCATTTCCAGAACTTAACATTGGCGAAGGTGGGATCTCGAGGCTAAGGAGAACCAGAACCGAGCTGAAGCACGATAGACCGAACCCAGCAAACTCAGGGCAGAAAGCGGAGATGGCCAGTTACACCGCCCGCACCGCTTGACCCGCTAAAGAGAAATGGGGAACGATATGACCCGCTTTGAAAGCTTTCTAGAAGCCAACGAACTGCAAGGAGTTCCAGATAACCGCAAAAGGGCTTATTTCTAAGCCACTGTGGTCCGGAGGTCATTGATATCGAAGCCCTGGCAGAGCCAACGCCATACCGGTCGGGCCAACTCTACAGACTTTACTAAAACCACGCCAACCAAATACGCTGCGGGCGGTTTGAATTGGAGAGCGAAGGCAGATGGAGGCGAATCCATCGGTGACTACATGGCCGCCCTAAGGAAAGCGCCCAAGGACTGCGGATACGACCTAGACGAGGTGCTCCTCGAGCAACTCATCCGAGGGGTCAGAGACATCCGTTTCGGCGGCTGCTAGCAAAGAGCAACCTGCTGGCCAACGCCTCTGGACGAAGCCAGAGCACATGAAATGTCCACCCAAGCGGCGGAGACACTGCAAAGCCTGTCCCACCAAAGGCGGAGCAACCCAGTGCACCAGGAGGAGGTTCAGACCGAATCCGACGGTGAAGATGAGGAAGGGTCTGCCGAACCGAGAAACGCGACAAAGGGGACCGACGACGCGGAAGCTGCGGTGGTCAACACCAGCGCCAACGCTGCAAGTTTAAGACGCGACATGTCGGCGGTGCGGGAAGAAAGGGCACCTAGCTCAAGTTTGTCGAGCGCCCAACCTTCCCGCCGAAAATTCAAATCGGCCAATCAGAGCGGAATCGGCAAGGCGACCCGCGATTGGCTCAAACAAAAAGGCGGATTCAAACCAAACGTGGTCATAGGTCACGACCAGTGGAGAAGAAGATCTTCACCAAACCAAAATAGAGGAGTACGGTGCCGGCTGAAGTAGACACGGGATCAGCGATCACCATCATGTCCTGGGACACTTTGGCGTCACTGCTGCAGTCGCAAGCGCCACCTGCAAGCACAACGGCCACGAGTCCACGACTACCAAGGGAATCGCATCCCTGTTCGAGGGACCACCGTCCGAGCCGAGCACGGACCACACAAGAAGACCCTGCCCATCACGATCGCCGAAGGGACCCTGCCCAGTCTGTTGGGACTAGACTGGTTTCGTGCCCTGGGCATGGGAGTGACTGGCATCTACAGAAGTGACTGTAACCTGAAAGACATTCTCTTTAACGAGTTCAAGATGTCTTCAAGGACTGCCTGGGCAAGTACAAGGGGACCCCTATTTCCTTCAACTTAGACCCCAGGTAGCCCCATTAGGCTTAAGGCGAGGAGAGTCCTTTGCCCTAAAACCAAAATTGACAAGGAGCTAGATAAGCTCATAAATCAGGGATTTTGGTGCCAGTCGATCACGCAAAGTGGGAGACGCCAATCGTCACCCCAATAAAACCAGACGGGTCAATTAGAATTTGCGCTGACTACAAGGCGACGCTAACAAAGCCTTACAGAAAAGCGCTTACCCGGTTCCCGTGGTGCAACACTTATTGCACTCTTTGGGGCAAGGGCAAGTCTTTGCAAAGTTAGACTTGGCCCAAGCCTACCAACAACTGCCCAGACGCCGCACAGCCAAGCCCAAACGATTGTAACGCACAGGGGGCCTTCAAGTGCACCCGATTGCAATTTGGGGTGAGTGTGGCACCAGGGCTGTTCCAAAACCTAATGGAACGACTTCTGCAAGGGCTCCCAGGGTAGTTCCTACTGCGATGTCCTGATTTCAGGGAAAACATAGAGGAATTGGGGAGCTTTAAGAAAGGTTCTGGGCATTTTCCGGACAGCCGGATTAAAAGTCAAAAAACAAATGCCAGATAGGGGTCGAATCCGTCAATTCTTGGGCTACCGGATAGACAAGAAAGGAATTCACCCCACTGAGAGCAAGGTCAAGGCAATTAGAAGGCTCCAGCGCCCAAAACAAAGCAGAGCTGCAGGCATTCCTGGGGCTAGTGAATTTTACGCGTCTTTTAAAAAACAAAGCGACTGTTGCTGAACCGCTGCATAGGCTTTTAGGAAAAAATACTGTTTGGTCTTGGGGAAAGTCGGAAAATAGGGCTTTCGAAGCAGTAAAAAACCTGCTCTCGAGTGACAGCCTGCTCATCCAATATCATAACTCATTGCCCCTAGTGCTGGTTTGCCATGCCTCCTTATGGTGGGGGCTGTACTCAGCCATAGACTTCCACACGGCACAGAAGCCCCTATAGCTTTTTACTCTAGAACGATGTCCTCCCCAGAGAGGAACTACAGCCAATTAGATAAAGAAGCACTAGCCATTGTGTCAGGGGTGAAAAAATTCCACGAATATGTTTTTGGGCGGGATTTTGAAATCGTGACTGACCACAGACCGCTACTAGGGATACTGGCTGGCGATCGCAACGCCTGTGGCACTTTCGCCACGCTTGACCCGATGGACTATTTTCTTAGCCGCTTATTCGCATAAGCTGCAGCATCGACCAGGAAAAGAAGTGGGGCATGCAGACGCGTTAAGCAGATGCCCACTACCAGGGCCATCAAGACCCCACCCGGGACGCCCTGCTTATTGACTCTTGACTCTGGCCCAGTCACATCTAAGGAAGTGGCTCGGCATCATACCGGACATTGTGTTCAGGAATTTGAGAAGCATGCCACTACATATTTTATTTGTTTTGCACCTCTTTAATAACTAAGGAGTATATTTGATGTTCTTCCATCCACTTGATCAGCTAACTGAACATAAATAAACTCCAACAGTTAAAGAGAGGAATGAATCAGAACAGAAACATTGTCAAAAATCTCCTAGCCTCTGAAATGCATTCAGTGAAGATTTTTTTTTTTGTGTGTGTGTGTGTGTGTGTGTGTGTACCATCTCTGGGAATTGGTTCTTCTTATTGCCTTGAAGATTTTTTCTTCATTTATCCCAGCTTCATGAAAAGAAATAGTTTTCCTTGTTGCATCATAGCAAACTGGAAAGGTTTGTCATCTTTACTGCACTTTCCTGGAGGACTGCTTCTAAGGGTTTGAAAGACACTAAAGCTTTGCAGCCAGGAGCTTTTGATGCAACCTGCAATTTTCAGAACAGCCAGCTTAACTGTCCTAAGCGATAAGAAAGTTGGTTGGTTTTCTTGATGCAGTGTCTCATTAAATTGAATCATGCAAACCTGGACTTTCTCTTTCTTAAATCCTGTCTTGAGAACAAAGCCTCTATAATTACACGAGCCTGTTTTCTGATTCAGTGTCTGATTGGTGAATATGGAAAATAATCTGAAACATCATCTAAGCGATGAAATTCTCCAGACTCAGTTGGCCTGTTTATTATACCAAGAAAAGCTGCTCAAATCTAATCTTCTTTGTCAACAGCTTATAGGTTGAAAAGACATTAGAAATTAGAATATCTGAGTTTTCTTGTTCCATTCTGAGAACTCAGGTATCTACATTTTAACAATACAGGTAATTGACTTCCACAGTTATTATTTATTATTATTTATGATTTTATATACTTCTAAGGACTCAGGGTGTACAGGCAAAAGTAAAAACAAACAATACAATATACAATTTAAAATACAAGTTAAAAACTTATTATAATTAGCCTGAAACTTTAAAATATATAAAACTAAAACCCCATTTAAAATTGTAAGAAATTTAAAATCGATTTATAAAATTTATAATTTATAAAATTAGCCAGCAGTAAGATGTCTTCAGTTCAGGAGTATCCAGTCATTTGAAACCATGTTTCAGAAATTAGAGAATTCCTCAGCCCATTAGTCATGAGATTCTGTGTGGCGTGGTCAGTGGGAGGCATGAGGTAAGCAGGCGGTCCCTCAGTACCCAGGCGCATGGGTTTAAAGGTGAACAAAACCTTAGCGCTGAAAGCCACAGTTGCAAAGTTTTATTCCAAGTGTAACATTGTTTGAATTTAGATCTTTCTTGCCACAGTTGTTAAGTGCTCATTGCAGTTATTCAATTAGTAACACAGTTTATTGTGTCTGGCTTCCCTGATTTCAAAGGTTCTAAAGGCAATCATGTGAGGGGACACTGCAAATCATAAATATGAGTTAATTGCCCATCATCATCATCATCAAGATATTGAAACCTGAGAGTGCAGAGAAAGCAACAAAGAGGATTAGGGACTGGAGGCTAAAATATATGAAGAACTGTCATGAACTGGTATGTCTAGTTCAGAGAGTCGACAACCAAACACTCAAAAGAGCCACAATTAAACTGTTATGTATTCATGTTTGTACCTTTAAATATTTGAGCGGAAATCAACACGTTGCTGATTGGGCGAAACCTCAACAGAACTGTATAAAAGGAGAGGTTTTTCCCCAGCCTGTTGCTGGGTTCACCCTATATTAAAGAGCTGTTGTCACTACCCCGGTCTCCAGCCTCGTCACTTCCAGAACTTAACATTGGCGGCGAAGGTGGGATCTCGAGGCTAAGGAGAACCAGAACCGAGCTGAAGCACGATGGGCCGAACCCAGCAAACTCAGGGCAGAAAAGCGGAGATGGCCAGTTACACTCCGCCCGCACCGTTTGACCCGGCTAAAGAGAAATGGGAACGATATGACCCGTTTGAAAGCTTTCTAGAAGCCAACGAACTGCAAGGAGTTCCAGATAACCGCAAAGGGCTTATTTCTTAAGCCACTGTGGTCCGGAGGTCATCGATATCGCGGAAGCCCTGGCAGAGCCAACGCCGTTACAATCGGTGTCGTGGCCAACTCTACAGACTTTACTAAAAACCACTTACCTGCGCCGTCCAAATAAATGCGGCGGTTTGAATTCGGAGAGCGAAGGCAGATGGAGGCGAATCCGCCGGTGACTACATGGCCGCCCTAAGAAAGCGTCCAAGGACTGCGGATACCGCGACCTGGGCGAGGTGCTCCTCGAGCAACTCATCCGAGGTCAAAGACATCCGTTTGCGGCGGCGGCTGCTAGCAAAGAGCAACCTAACGCTGGCCAACGCTCTGGACGAAGCCAGAGCATGAAATGTCCACCCAAGCGGCGGAGACACTGCAAGCCTGTCCACCAAAGGCGGCGAAAGCCAACTCCAGTGCACCAGGAGGAGGTTCAGACCGAATCCGCGGTGAAGATGAGGAAGGGTCTGCCGAACCGAGAAAGCGACAAAGGGGACCGAGACGAATGCGGAAGCTGCGGTGGTCAACACCAGCGCCAACGCTGCAAGTTTAAAGACGCCAACATGTCGGCGCGGGAAGAAAGGGCACCTAGCTCAAGTTTGTCGAGCGGCCCAACCTTCCCGCCGAAAATTCAAATCGGCCAATCAGAGCGCGGAATCGGCAAAGGCGACCCGCGATTGGCTCAAACAAAAAGCGCGGATTCAACCAACAACTGTGGTCATAGGCGCGCCGCCAGTGAGAAGAAGATCTTCACCAAACCAAAAATAGAGGAGTACGGTGCCGGCTCGAAGTAGACACGGGATCAGCGATCACCATCATGTCCTGGGACACTTTGGCGAAGTCACTGCCGTCAGTCGCGGCGCCACCTGCAAACACAAGCGCTCAGTCCACGACTACCAAGGGAATCGCATCCCTGTTCGAGGACCACCTCCGTCCGAGTCGAGTCGGTCCACACAAGAAGACCCTGCCCATCACGATCGTGAAGGACCCTGCCCAGTCTGTTGGGACTAGACTGGTTTCGTGCCCTGGGCATGGGAGTGACTGGCATCTACCGAAGTGACTGTAACCTGAAAGACATTCTCTTTAACGAGTTCGAAGATGTCTTCAAGGACTGCCTGGGCAAGTACAAGGGGACCCCTATTTCCTTCAACTTAGACCCCAGGTAGCTCCCATTAGGCTTAAAGGCAGGAGAGTCCCTTTTGCCCTAAAACCAAAATTGACAAGGAGCTAGATAAGCTCATTAATCAGGGATTTTGGTGCCAGTCGATCACGCAAAGTGGGAGACGCCAATAATCACCCCAATAAAACCAGACGGGTCAATTAGAATTTGCGCTGACTACAAGGCGGCAACAAAGCCTTACAGAAAAGCGCTTACCCGGTTCCGTGGTGCAACACTTGCTGCACTCTTTGGGGCAAGGGCAAGTCTTTGCAAAGTTAGACTTGGCCCAAGCCTACCAACAACTGCCCGTGAGCGCCACTGGCGAAGCCCAAGCGATTGTAACGCACAGGGGGCATTCAAGTGCACCCGATTGCAATTTGGGGTGAGTGTGGCACCAGGGCTGTTCAAAACCTAATGGAACGACTTCTGCAAGGGCTCCCAGGGTAGTTCCTACTTGATGATGTCCTGATTTCAGGGAAAACGTGAGGAATTGGGGGCGTTTGAGAAAGGTTCTGGGCATTTTCGGACAGCGGATTAAAAGTCAAGTAAACAAATGCCAGATAGGGGTCGAATCCGTCGAATTCTTGGGCTACGGATAGACAAGAAAGGAATTCACCCCACTGAGAGCAAGGTCAAGGCAATTAGAGAGGCTCCAGCGCCCAAAACAAAGCAGAGCTACAGGCATTCCTGGGGCTGGTGAATTTTTCTGGTCTTTTTAAAAACAAAGCGACGTTGCTGAACCGCTGCATAGGCTCTTAGGAAAAATACTGTTTGGTCTTGGGGAAAGTCGGAAAATAGGGCTTTGAGCAGTAAAAAACCTGCTCTCAAGTGATAGCCTGCTCATCCAATATCATAACTCATTGCCCCTAGTGCTGGTTTGCGATGCCTCCCTTACAGGGTGGGGGCTGTACTCAGCCATAGACTTAAACGGCACAGAAGCCCCTATAGCTTTTACTCTAGAACGATGTCCTCCCCAGAGAGGAACTACAGCCAATTAGATAAGAAGCACTAGCCATTGTGTCAGGGTGAAAAATTCCACGAATATGTTTTGGCGGATTTTGAAATCGTGACTGACCACAGACCGCTACTAGGATACTGGCTGGCGACCGCCCAACGCCTGTGGCACTTATACGCTTGACCCGATGGACTATTTTCTTAGCCGCTTATTCGTACAAGCTGCAGCATCGACCAGGAAAAGAAGTGGGGCATGCAGACGCGTTAAGCAGATGCCCACTACCAGGGGCGATCGAAGACCCCACTCCGGGACGCCATCCTGCTTATTGACTCTTTGGACTCTGGCCCAGTCACATCTAAGGAAGTGGCTCGGCATCATGCGGGACATTATGTTAAGGACTGTACTCGGTTGGGTACAAGAGGGTGGCCGCTGCGCGGGCGAGCTTTTAAGGAATTTGTTAAAAAGCGGATGAGCTCTCGGCTCAAGGGGTGCCTGTTATGGGGTGATCGTGTGGTAATCCCGATAAATTAAGGGAAAGGTACTGGACCTCCTCCACGAGGTCACCCAGGGATCGTAAGGATGAAGGGGCTAGCGAGAAGCTATGTGTGGTGGCCACTCATGGACTCAGAGATTGCTGAGTGGGTGGGGAAATGCCAGGCTTGCCAAGAGTCCAGACCTCTACCCCCAACAGCCCCAGTCAGGGAATGGGAAAAACCCCAAGGGCCCTGGTCAAGAATCCACATTCATTTTGCTGGCCCTTTCCATGGCCAAACTTTCCTAGTGGTTGTCGACGCATTCTCTAAATGGTTGGAGATCATACTCATGAAATCCACTACGGCCGAGGCAGTAATCGCAGCCCTGCGCCACCTATTCGCAACCCACGGGTTGCCTGGCACTCTGGTGTCCGACAATGGCCGCAATTCACGGCAGCCCAGTTTGAAGAATACTTGGCAGAGGAGGGCATCCGACATGCCCTCTGCGCCTTTCCACCCTCGTCGAATGGCCTTGCAGGCGTTCCGTCCGGGCGCTAAGGAGGCATTGTCAGGCTCAAGCCAGGTGACTGGCAAACAAAGATAGACTTCTTTCTGGCGTTCAGCACAGAACCCCAAGCACTGCTACAGGCAGAAGCCCAGCCGAATTATTGATGGGACGAAACTCCGGTGCCCACTTGACCGTTTGAATCCCATTACACACACCAGAGGGTTACAAGGGGAAATAGACAAAACAAGGAATTGGGCATAGGCGACGGGTGTGGGCCCGCAACTATGGGGACGGCCCAAGTTGGCGCAGGGCAAATAATAAAAGCAACCGGCCCAAAGTCATACTTGGTGAGTTACAAGACAACCGAGTATGGAGGCGCCACATAGATCAGATAAGGGCGAATAACTGAACAAACTAAGCCACAGGAAACAGATCATGACCCTCCTTATTTGAACCCACAGCTGACCATGACCGGGAGGCGCAAGACTTAGCTGAGGTCCCGGAGGTCCAGCGACGCCATCAGGTTCGAGGAAACAGCAGGAAAATTACAAAAAGTAATCCAGGCCGGATGGCCAAGAAAAAGATCTGCAAATAATCCAGGGCCCGATGGCTTAGAGAAAGAGCTGGGAGGAGAAACAGCCCTCCGACCAGCTCAAAACACCACCAGGACTGAACCGCGCAGGTCTGAAAGAACTAGGAGGCGCCCAGGTTATTTGCGTGACTCGAAAAATAACATGTAAATAAAATGTAAATAGAGGCAAAGTGTTTTCTGGGAGGAGGAGTGTTATGTATTCATGTTTGTACCTTTAAATATTTGAGCGGAAATCAACACGTTGCTGATTGGACGAAGCCTCCAGTAGAACTGTATAAAAGGAGAGGTTTTTCCCCAGCCTGTTGCTGGGTTCACCTATATTAAAGAGCTGTTGTCACTACCCTGGTCTCCAGCCTCGTTACTTCCAGAACATAACATTTCAATTATTTATACACAGAAGTCTGGTTCTACCATAGCGTTTCTCCTAACGGTGTCCTTTTTCCTCTACCTCCTAACTGAAAGCCCTATCAATTGTGGAGCTGATTGGCAACAGGGCTGCAGCAGAATGAAAGCCACCTGCTCAGAGTCACAGGTTGCTACTGTCTAGTTTATGAAAAGAAACTAGGAGACATAGCAGTGTTCCAAATCTAGTTACAAAGAGATAGCTATTTCAAAGCACTGCAGGACAGCAATGGTGGAAATTAATCAGGAGAGAAGCAACCTAGAACTATGAGAAATTCCTTCTGGTTAACACATTAATCAGTGGAACAACTTGCCTGCGAAGTTTGTAATACTCCAACACTGAAATTTTAAAGAAGAGATTAGACACCCATTTATCTGAAAACGGTATAGGGTTTTCTGCCTAACATTGGACTGAAGACCTCAAGGTCCCTTCAAAATATTCTTTCTGTTCTGTTCTCCGTTTGCTCCATTCCATTCTACTTTATTCTATTCTATTCTATTCTAGAAAATGAATTTAACCATGAAAAATACATCTGAATTTTGATCACAGATGCTGCAGCTGTTGTAAGTGTGAAAGATGGTCATAAGTCACTTTTTCAGTGCCGTTCCTGAATTGGCAAGTGTGGCTTATTTGTGTTGAGTTCCTTGCTTTCTTTTTAGTCAATTCCGTGCTCATGTTTTAAGCACAATGCTGAATGTTATGAGTATTATTTATTTATTTATTTATTTGTTCAGACTTTTATACCGCCCTATCTCCCTAGGGACTCAGGGCGGTTTACAGCCATATAAAAATATAAATATATACAAAATAAAACAGTAAATTAAAAAACTTATTACACAAGGCCAAATATTAAAATAGAAATATAAACAATAAAACCCCATTAAAACCAGATTTAAAATTTTAAACGTTTAAAAATTTAAAAAATTCTAGTCCAGTCCTGCGCAAATAAATAGATGTGTCTTAAGCTCGCGGCGGAAGGTTCGAAGGTCAGGAAGTTGACGAAGTCCTGGGGGAAGCTCGTTCCAGAGGGTGGGAGCCCCCACAGAGAAGGCCCTTCCCCTGGGTGTCGCCAGTCGGCACTG
Organism: Ahaetulla prasina; assembly: GCF_028640845.1. Taxonomy (NCBI): domain Eukaryota; kingdom Metazoa; phylum Chordata; class Lepidosauria; order Squamata; family Colubridae; genus Ahaetulla; species Ahaetulla prasina. The sequence continues at coordinate 844 of NW_026682045.1, read as the reverse complement.
CCTAGCCGACGGCACCCTGAGAAGTCCCTCCCTATGAGAACGCACGGGTCGGTGAGAGGCAATCGGTGGCAGCAGACGGTCCCGTAAGTAGCCCGGCCCTATGCCATGGAGCGCTTTGAATGGTTAATTGCCTCGAAGGATTGGCTGTGGGTAGGTCTAAATTGGATTAACAGCTAGACAGAAACACCTTCTTGTTTTCTGAAGAGCAGGCATGTTGGTCTGGTTCCCGTGTTTGATTCTACCTAGATTCTTGGTGTGGTTTTTCGGAAGTCGTTAAGTGAAGCCTTTGCATGCTATAAAAGGGAGAAAATGGGAATAGAAGAGTCAAGACGGAAAGCCAGAAAACCCGCAGTACAAATTGCTACCATTTTCATACAAAAAAAACCCTTTACAGTACTCCTGTTGGCATTCCTTCACGTCAGCTTCTTCCCAAACCATTTTCATAACAAATTAATAGAGTTAGAAGGAACCTTGGAAATCTTCTAGTCGAACCCCCACTGCTTAAGCAGGAAACCCGATAGCATTTCAGACAAATGGTTGCTTGGTCTCTTCTTAAAAAACTTCAGTGTTGGAGGATTCACAACTTCTGGAGGCAAGTCGTTCCATTCATTAACTGTTCTAACTGTCAGGAAATTTCTCCTTAGTTCTAGATTGGTTCCTTGCTTGATTAGTTTCCACCCACTGTTTCTTGTCTTGCCTTCTGGTGCTTTGGAGAATAGGTTGACCCCCCCACCCTTCTTTGTGGCAGCCCCTCAAAAGCTGGAATACTGCTCAACTTTTTTTTAAATTTACATTTATATCCCGCCCTTCTCCGAAGACTCAGGGCGGCTTACATTGTGTAAGG
>NW_026682044.1:0-12056 GCF_028640845.1 Ahaetulla prasina | reverse complement strand
TAAGTTCGGAAGTAACGAGGCTGGAGACCAGGGTAGTGACAACAGCTCTTTAATATAGGGTGAACCCAGCAACAGGCTGGGGAAAACCTCCTTTTATACAGTTCTACTGAGGTTTCGCCCAATCAGCAACGTATTGATTTCCGCTCAAATATTTAAAGGTACAAACATGAATACATAACAGTCATCTTATATTGTATAAGTAAGCTTCCAGGAAAGAGGCCAGATATGGCATTCCAGAAATAGAAAAGACCAAGCAAACATCTTCAAAGTGTTTTACTAGCATAGGTAAAGTTATGAACAAATCTTCCACCTCAGTAATTATTAAACTCTATCAATGATCTGCCGATCACATGCTAATCTCCAACCATCCCATTCGAGATATCAGATTTTCCTTTAGTATCTCGGATTATGAAAGATGAAATTGGGCTAAAGGGACTCGTTAGTAGGGTTTATAAGATTATAAATTCTGATGAAAAATTACAAAGAGTGATGAGGACAAATTGGGAAAAAGATCTTAATATTGAAATACCAGAATCAGATTGGAATGTGAATTGGAATAGTAGAATTATGAGAACTTTATCTATAAGGATTAAAGAGCATAATTATAAAGTTGTTTGGAAATGGTATTTGACCCCAGTAAGATTGTCACAAATGGATAAAAAAATTAGTAAAAAATGTTGGAGATGTGAGATGGAATTGGGGACTTACGAACATATGTGGTATAAATGTGATAAGGTTAAAAAGTTTTGGCAACAATTGGAGAAAATGATATTTGAAATGATGGGGAAAGTAATAACATTGAGAGTGGAAACTATATTATTGTTGGTAATTAAGGAAATAGAATTAACAAAATATGAAAAAGAATTGATTAGAATTATGATTATAATAGGTAGAATTATAATAGCTAGACATTGGAAACTAGATGTGATTTTTAGAATAGAAGAGTGGAATTCTGAAATGTGGAAATTAGCTTTAAATGATAAAATGACATGTGATATTAAAATTAGAAGTGGTGTGTATAAAGAAGATATTTTCTGGAAGACTTGGAAACCTTTTGTGGACTTTGCGCTTGGAACATTGGACGCTTCGGTACCTGTACCTCGAGAACGTGGATTTTGGCGATCGTGAGGATATATCCGAAGACCCAAATCTTCCTTTTTTTTATGTATAGCACAAGGATGTAATAATGTACTTTCTTTTTTTGTTTGTTTGTTTGTTGCAAAAAAGTAATAAAAAAAAATAAAAAAAAATAGATAAAATATTACCCTCTAAAATTCACAAAAAATTTAAAACCCATAAAATCAATTTGATAATTTAAAATTTAAGCGAGTCCAGCAAGACGAAATAAGTAGGTTTTAAGTTCGCGGCGGAAGGTCCTAAGGTCAGGTATTTGTCGGAGTCCAGGGGGAAGCTCGTTCCATAGAGCCCCACAGAGAAGGCCCCCCCCCTGGGGCCCGCCAGCCGACATTGCTTGGCTGATGGCACCCTGAGGAGCCCCTCTCTGTGAGAGTGCACCGGTCGTTGGGAGATAGAGGTTGGCAGTAGATGGTCCCGTAGGTATCCCGGTCCTAAGCCATGAAGCGCTTTAAAGGTAGTAACAACACCTGAAGCGCACCGGAAGACAACAGGCAGCCAGTGCAGTCTGCGCAGGATAGGTGTTACATGGGAGCTCCGAACTGCTCCCTCAATAACCAGCGCAGCCGCAAGACTTTTGATTGCTCAATATTGGAAGAAAGAAGAATTACCTACAATTGAAGAATGGACACTTAAAGTATCAAATCTGGCAGAAATGGCAAAAATCTCTGCTTACTTGAAAGACTATACACAAGAAAAATATATTTTAGAATGGAAAATGTGGATTGATTATATTCAAAATAAGTATCAGATAAAAAATATCGAATAGCATATGAGTAAATTTAGGAAATATTTTGTATTAGATATATTTCTGAAGGAGAGGGGAATTGAGAGTGTGATTAAGTGTGGAGAGACTAGAGATTATAATTTAGGAATTATTTTAGATTATGATTGTTAGTTTTGATACCTGCATTTTGTTCTAGGAAGTCGGGTGGGGTGTGGGGGTAAGGGGAGGAATTGGGGGTTGAGGCTAGAGATGGAGTGATGGTTAATGTACAGGATTATTGAAGATGTAGAAATATAATTAATGTAGGGTCGGGTCTGCCCAGTTACCATTTTAGAACGGTGGGGAGGAGAAAGAGAGAGTAGGAGGTAGGAAAGAGGAGAAGAGGAAGGAAGAGAGGTAGAAGAGGGAGAAGGAAGGTGTAGGGTGGAGGAGGAGAGGATGTAGATAAGAGAGAGGAGGAAGGTCTGGAAAGTAAAAGAAGGTAGAAGAGGAAGAGTGTTAAAAGGGGTGGTGACTGGGCAGGCCCGACTAATTGTATAAAACTGTACATTGAATGAGTTGTTTGACATGATTGTAAAATAAAACTTTTATGGAAAAATAACCAGCGCAGCCGCATTCTGGACTAACTGAGTCTCCGGTACTCTTCAAGGACCCATGTAGAGAGCATTGCAATAGTCCAGGCAGAGGTAACAGAGCATGAGTGACCGTGCATAGGGCATCCCGGTCCAGGAAGGGCGCAGCAGGCGGATCAGGCGAACCTGATAAAAGCTCTCCTGGAGACGGCTGTCAAGCGGTCTTGAAGACAACCGCCCATCCAGGAGCACGCCCAAGTTGCGCACCCTCTCCATCGGGGCCAATGACTTGCCTCCAACAGACAGCGGCAGCTGCAGCTGACTGTACCGGGGGGCCGGCATCCACAGCCACCCCGGCTTGGGGGGGTTAAGATTGGGCCTGTTCCTCCCCATCCAGACCCGTACGGCTTCCAGACACCGGGACAGTACTTCGATAGCTTCGTTGGGGTGGCCTGGGGTGGAAAAGTACAGCTGTGTGTCATCAGCGTACAGTTGGTATCTCACCCCATAACCACTGATGATCTCACCCAGTGGCTTCATGTAGATGTTGAACAGGAGAGGCAAGAGAATTGACCCCTGCGGCACCCCACACATGAGGTGCCTCGGAGTCGATCTCTGCCCCCCTGTCAACACCGTCTGCCTCCGGTCAGAGAGGTAGGAGGAGAACCACCGATAAACGGTGCCTCCCACTCCCAACCCCTCTAACCAGCGCAGCAAGATACCATGGTCGATGGTATCGAAAGCCACTGAGAGGTCTAATAGGACCAGGGCAGAGGAGTAACCCTTATCCCTGGCCCTCCAGAGATCATCCAGCAACGCGACCAAAGCCGTCTCCGTACTGTACCCGGGCCGAAAGCCAGACTGGAACAGGTCCAGATAGACAGTTTCATCCAGGTACTGGGGTAGCTGACATGCCACCACACTCTCTACAACCTTCGCCACTGATGATCTCACCCAGTGGCTTCATGTAGATGTTGAACAGGAGAGGCAAGAGAATTGACCCCTGCGGCACCCCACACATGAGGCGCCTCGGAGTCGATCTGCCCCTGCCCTAACACTGCGTCCGTCAGAGGTAGGAGGAGAACCACCGATAAACGGTGCCCCCCACTCCCAACCCCTCTAACCAGCGCAGCAAGATACCATGGTCGTGTTGTGACCCAGGTTCCTGGACCTGGACTCCTGGACTCGGATGATTCAGAAAGTGAGGGAGAAGACCTGGCCAGCCCTGCTTCTCTTGAGCCCTTTCCCTCCCTGGCACCCACTCAAAGGGATGGGGAGGGGCCGGCACAGCCTGATTCCATGGAGCCTCCTTCTGATTTGGCAACGCCAAGAACAGTTTTGTATTAGATATATTTCTGAAGGAGGAATTGAGAGGATTAAGTGTGGAGAGACTAGAGATTATAATTTAGAATTATTTTAGATTATGATTGTTAGTTTTGATGCATTTTGTTCTAGGAAGTTAAGAGGAATTGGGGTTGAGGCAGAGATGGAGTGATGGTTAACAGGGATTATTGAAGATGTAGAAATATAATTAATGTAGGGTTTCTGCCAGTTACCATTTTAGAACTAGGAGAAAGAGAGAAGGAGGTAGGAAAGAGGAGAAGAGGAAGGAAGATAGAAGAAGGAAGGTGGAGGGAGGAATGTAGATAAGAGAAGGAGAGGAAGGTCTGAAAGCAAAAAGAAGGTAGAAGAGAAGAGTGTTAAAATGGTGACTGGGCAGGCACTAATTGTATAAAACTGTACATTGAATGAGTTGTTTGACATGATTGTAAAATAAAACTTTTATGGAAAAATAACCAGCGCAGCTGATTCTGACTAACTGAGTCTCCGGTACTCAAGAGCCCCATAGAGCATTGCAATAGTCCAGACGAATAACGAGCAGTGACTGCATAGGGCATCCCGGTCCAGGAACGAGGGCGGATCAGGCGAACCTGATAAAAGTTCCTGATGTCAAACGGTAAAGACAACATCCAGGAGCAGAAGTTGCGCATTCCATGGGATGACTTGCCTCCAACAGACAGCGGCAGCTGCAGCTGACTGTACTGCCGCATCCACAGCCACTGGCTTGAGGATTAAGATTGAGCCTCCATCCAGACAGACGGCTTCCAGACACCGGGACAGTATTTCATATTTGCTGGGGTGGCCTGGGTGGATACAGCTGTCATCAGCCACAGTGGTATCTCACCCCATAACCACTGATGATCACCCAGTGGCTTCATGTATGTTGAACAGGAGATGACCATGAACATGAGGTGCCTGAGGATCTCTGTGTCACTGCTGTCAGAAGAGGAGAACCACCGATTTGGTGCCTACTCCCAACCCTCTAACCAGCGCAGCAAGATACCATGGTCGTATCGAAAGCCACTGAGAGGTCTAATAGGACCAGGGCAGAGAGTAACCCTGTCCCTGGCCCTCCAGAGATCATCCAGAACGCGACCAAAGCCGTCTGTACTGTGACGCCGAAAGCCAGACTGAACAGGTCCAGATAGACAGTTTCATCCAGGTACTGTAGTTGACATGCCACCACTACAACCTTCGCCACTGATGATCTCACCCAGTGGTTTTGAGATGTTGAACAGGAGGAAGAATTGATCACACCCAATGAGGCGCCCAGTCGATCTCTGCCCCCAAACATGTTTATGTCCTCAGAGAGGTGGAGGAGAACCACCGACAAGGTGCCTACTCCCAAAACCAGCGCAGCAAGATACCATGGTTGTGACCCAGGTTCCTGGACCTGGACTCCTGGACTCGGATGATTCAGAAAGTGAGGAGAAGACCTGGCCAGCCCTGCTTTCTTGAGCCCTTTCCTCCTGGCACCCACTCAAAGGGATGGGGAGGCCGGCACAGCCTGATTCCATGGAGCCTCCTTCTGATTTGGCAACGAAGAACAGTTTTGGAGCGATGGTCACGAGATTTAATCGTGCGCAGCAGCGAAGAGTTGGGACAAAGCCAAGTCATAATTGTCATGCAGTGACATCTGCAGAGACTATAAATAGGAGGCGGACTTCCTGGTTTTTGTCTTGGACAAAGTAATGAGTCATTAATGAATTGGCGCGAGCTAACTATTTCAATGGAGGGAAGAATATATTCGTGAGTAATTCTGGCCTTATCTATAATTTCCTCGTTATCTCCAGAAACTTGGCAGGCCCGTAGACGTGGCCAGGACATGTATCTATGTAAATAAAAGGAAAAAGGAAGGCCTCTGACGGACTCTTTGCTGGGAGTATTAAAGGGAAACAGAACATTTTGTCCAAGACCTGACTAAAACATCTTCTACCAAAGATGGAGCAGCAGGTACAGCAGCAGTTAGAGCAGCTACAAGCAGCTAATCAACAGCTCCAGCAGCAAGTGGCTCACTTGGCAGGCCAACTTGCTGCCAGGAATGTGCCTGCAGCCCCCATCCTCCCACTCCTCCTCCTCGCCGCAGTGCCCGATAACCGTCGGATAAGTTTTCTGGGCAGCCTGAGATGTTCCCGACCTTCTTGGGACAGTGCCAGCTCTACATGGCTATGAGGCCAGAGGATTTCCCAGACGACCGGGCTAAGGTGGCCTTCGTGATTAACCTTCTTTCCGGCTCGGCTGCTCGATGGGCCACGCCTCTTGCTCCAGGACAGCCCCTGCTGGCGGACCAACAGCGTTTTGGCAGCACCTGCGCACCATGTATGAGGACCCGTCAATGCTGACGGCAACCAGGCGCCTTAAGGAACTCCGTCAAGGAAACGCCTGCAGGAGTACATCAATTTCGTCTTTGTGCCAGGACTCTGACTGGAATGATGCAGCGCTGGACGCGCCCAGGAGGGACTCTCAGAGGAATTGCAAGACGAGCTGGCCCGCGTGGAGGCGCCGGACCCTGACAACTTGGTGCCCCTTTGTCTCCGCCGATGCCCGTCTGCAACGGCGACATCGCACCCCCGGGACCCGCCACGACATCTGCACCCACTTCCTGCACCACCAGCACCCAGGGTCGCCCCACGTTTGTAACCGCTGAAGAGCCCATGGAGTTGGGAGGCCAGACTCGCCTGACAGCCCAGGAGCGGAACCGAGGCGCCAAGATTGTGCCTGTACTGTGGAGCCCGGCCACTTCGCGCTTCTTGCCCCAGAAAGCGGCGGCACGCACGTCCCCGAATCACAGCGTGACCAATCGAGGGCAGGCCCGACCTCGGGAAACCCTAGCACGATTAAGCCCCCACTGGACGTTGGAAGTAGACTCTGGGCCCCTCGGCATCTGATTCTGGACACACGGATATGGTTGGGGAACCAGTCGGACGGGCTCCAGGCATGCGCTGGTGGACTCAGGGGCCACAACAAACTTTATGGACCAGGCCTTTGTGACCCAGTTTGCGGTCCCTGGTTCCGTGGACCCTCCGATGCGGTAGAGACAATTGATGGGCGAGAACTGGTGTCCGGCCCCATTAAATTTGCCACCCAGCCTTTGCGCCTGGCTATTGGGGACCATGAGGAGGCGATCCAGTTTTATGTCACGGCGGACCTTCATTTTCCTTGGTCCTTGGATGGCCTGGCCGACCCACGATCCTCAGGTGGCCTGGTCGCGAACGCCATCTCTTTCCCGAGTCTGCAGTGTCGATCACATCCGCCACACCTGTGCCGCCAGAACGTCACCGCTGCCATCACCTTGCCTCCTGAGCTGACGGACTTCCGACGGTTCAGCGAGAAGGAGGCGGACTGACCACCGATCGGCCCCACGATTGCCCGTGGACCTTCTGCCCAACGCACCACTGCCTGTGGGACGCCTGTATTCCATGTCGGAGCCCGAGTTGGCCGCCTCAGGGACTTCCTGGACAAAAACCTGGCCCGAGGGTTCATCCGGCCTTCAAAGTCCCTCTCGGCCCCGGTCCTCTTGTGAAGAAGAAGACAGGGACTTCTATGCTGATTACCGCGCTAAACGCCATTACGGTGCGGAATCGCTACCCCCGCCGCTCATCCCGGAGCTACTGGAGAGGTTAGGCCACGATCTTCACCAAGCTCGATCTCGGGGCCTACAACCTGGTGCGGATGCGAAGGAGATGGAAGACGGCATTCGCCGACACGGACACTACGAATACACTGTCATGCCATTTGGGTTGACCAACGCTCGCTTTCCAGCACTTCATGAACGACGGTTCGAGACATGTTGGATCGGTTCGTGGTTATCTACCTGACGACATCCTGATTTACTCCCGGTCCAGGAAAGCCACCACACGCCGGTCTGGTTCTGCAACGCTATGGAGCAACAACTCAATAAGCTGGAGAAATCTTCTTCCGGACTTCCATAGAATTCCTCGGGCATATCATCTCGCCGAGGGCATAGCCATGGACCCATGTAAAGTAGAAGCTTTGTGTAGCTGGGAAGCCTCGTCGGGTGAAGGATGTTCAGCGCCTGCTGGGCTTCGCCAACTACTACCGGACCTTCATCCCGGCTTACACTGACAGCTCCACTTACCCAGCTCCTCAGGAAGAAGGTTGCCCGTGGGGTCCCCGCAGCAAGAAGCATTCACAGCCCTCAAGAAAGCTCACAGAACCGCCCCTGAGGCATCCCGACCCGCCCGGCCTTTTGTGGTGGAAACGACGTCCAATGTGGCTCTGGGAGCGGTGCTGCTACAGGCTCGAATGGTGGCACACTTTTTCCTGCGCTTACTACTCCCGGAAACTCAATCCTTCCGAGCGCAACTACACTATCTGGGAAAAGAGTTGCTGGCTATCAAGGCTGCATTCGAGGCTTGGCGACACCATCTGGAGGCCCGACATCAGGTGGAGGTCCGAACGGACCATCGGAATCTCGAGCACCTCACCACAGCTCGGAAGTTGAACCAGCGGCAGATCCGTGGTGCATTGTTTTGCCCGGTTCAACTTCCGACCTACATTCCCAGCGGTCACAACCGGAGGGCGGATGCCCTGTCCCGCAAGCCAGAGTACCTCTGCGCCAAGGACCCCTTCCTCCACGGACAGTGCTGCGGAAGCCTTGGCCGCAGCACGGAGCCAGTGGACTTGCGGCCCAGGTGCGAGGCGCAGCGCCAGGTGGTCGCAGCAAAGGAGAGCGGAGGTGGGCCCCGCCTTGGACCTTGGAGGAGGACTTACTCAAGTTTCGGGCGATTATATGTGCCCACAGGACCACTCCGAGCCCTCCATGACCCAGTGCCACGACAACCCTGCAGCAGGACATTTTGGGTTCTTCAAGACCCTCCACCTGGTGACACGGACCTTTTGGTGGCCCAGTGCATGATATACATGCCTACGTGACATCCTGCGCATGCCGGCAAGCGCCACGGGGCCCCCCGGCCCTCCAGCCCTTGCCGACACCCGACAGACCCTGGGGGCGATCTCTATGGACTTCCTGACAGACCTGCCGCCGTCCTCTGGGTTCACCACGGTGCTGGTGGTGGTGGACATGCTCACCAAGATGGCACACTTCATCCCATGCTGGACTGCCCACAGCCGCAAAACGGCCCGTCTCTTTCTGCAGCACATCTTCCGCCTCCATGGTCTACCGGACAGGGTGGTTTCACCGGAGTTCAGTTCACAGCCCGCTTCTGGAAGAGCCTGATGGCCGCGTTGGAGGTGCAGGTGTCTGTCATCGCACCATCCGGAGACCGACGGGGTACAGAGAAGGTCATCGGTATACTGGAACAGTATCTCCGTTGCTTCATCAACCAGCAACAGGACAACTGGGCCGACTACCTGTCCCTGGCGGAGTTTGCTTTTAACAACTCTCAGCACACCTCTACTCAGATGACCCGTTCTTGCCGGGGGTACCATGGCTCTTCCTCTGGCACCACCGGACTTCCTGTTCAACGCAGACCTTCCTGATGGAATTGCATGCGGTCCAACAGTTGGTACGCCAGCAGCTGAATCGGGCAAAGGAGGATTACAAACGGTCCGCCGACCGCCCCGACGGGCAACGCCGCTGGCAGTTGGAGACCGGTGGCTCTCCACCAAACACCTCCGTCCGACCGCCGGTAAAGAAGTTGGACCACCGATTCATCGCCTGTCTGTCGAGGCAGTCATCAACCCGGTAGCCTACCGACTGACCCACGATCCATGCGGATCCACCCGTTTTCACCGGTCCCTTCTGGTTCCTGAGGCCACACGAGTCCCTTCGTGCCCAACAGCACCCGTCACTGTCGCCGAGGACGGATCGAGGAATACGAAGTCCACAGCGCAGACTCCGCTGGCTGAAGGGTCGTTTCAATATTTGATCGCGTGGAAGGGATGGACTGATTTCTCCTGCAGATGCCTCCGACGCTCATGCCCCTGACCTGGTGCAGGCCTTCCATGAGCAGAACCCAGCCCGACCGCATCCCGATCGTGCCCCGGGGAAGGGCCCTGCGGTGAGGATAGTGTTGTGACCCAGGTTCCTGGACCTGACTCCTGGACTGGATGATTCAGAAAGTGAGGGAGAAGACCTGGCCAGCCCTGCTTCTTGAGCCCTTTCCTCCTGGCACCCACTCAAAGGGAGGGGAGGCCGGCAGCCTGATTCCATGGAGCCTCCTTCTGATTTGGCAACGCCCAAGAACAGTTTTGGAGCGATGCAAGGTCACGAGACGTGATCGCGCAGCAGCGAAGAGTTGGGACAAAGCCAAGTCATAATTGTCATGCAGTGACATCTGCAGAGACTATAAATAGGAGGCGGACTTCCTGGTTTTTGTCTTGGACAAAGTAATGAGTTGCGAGCTAATGAATTGGCGAGCTAACTATTTCAATGGAGGAAGAATATATTCGAGTAATTCTGGCCTTATCTATAATTTCCTCGTTATCTCCAGAAACTTGGCAGGCCCGCAGACGTGGCCAGGACATGTATCTATGTAAATAAAAGGAAGGAAGGCCTCTGACGGACTCTTTGCTGGGAGTATTGGGGAAGGAAACAGAACAGGTCGATGGTACCATGGCAAGATACTGGTCTCAACGGTGGGTAGCGGTCTGAAAGTCCAGAGGAGAAAATGATCTGAGGAATTCATTTAAAATCAGATCATTCAGCCACTGGCCAGATAAAACAAGTCTAGGGTGCCACCCTAATGTGAGTAGGGCCATCAATTAATTGAGTCAGGTCCATGGCCGTCATGGAAGTTATGAACTAGGATCGAGGATGCTGGCAGTTGATGGCAAGTTGAAATCCCCATGACCAACAGTCTAGGGGTTTCAAAACCCAGCCAGCAACTCCAACAGGCAGGGCTGTTGTCACGCAGCAAGGAGCCAGGTACGCGATCAGCACCTGAGAGACCCCACTTCATAGAGTTTCACACCAGCTATCTGAGGCACAGTGGTCTCTCGGTTCCAGACTCTCCCATAACCGCCATGCCATACCTTGGGCCCTTGGCTGATGGAATGCTCAAACCTGGTGGGCACATCTCACTAGGGAATCTTCAGTGCCCAACTAGGTTTCCGTAATGCCATAACGCGTGCTTCCTGAATTAGATCTGAAATCAGGGGGCTTTATTAACCACGGATCTTGCATTACATAACATCAGAAGGCCCAAGTCCCGGTATGGGCCACCGGGGAAGGGAAAATTCTGGGAGCACGATCGCCTTAAACAGCGAGGGCGTGAAAACCTGATATGGCCTCCTTCCACCATATCTGCCTCCCACATACTGTATTGATAGCAGAAGATAAACTGAGAGACCCTGCTACCCTTGGACCTATTAAATTGCAGCCTACTTGTTGGACTCTGTACAGGAAAAATCTTAAAATTCCCATTAAAACTGCCTAAAACGATTAAAACAGTAATTAAAATCCCTAAGTCTCCTATTTTTGGCATGCACCTCTCAGTTCCAAACCGTCAAGATGGGCCTCGATAGTGCCAAACCATGAGAGAATCTAGGACAAGAAGGTCAGCCGCTGTGAATGTCATAGTAAGAGTGGGAAGCAGGCCCATCCTGACCAGTCAAGATGGTAACTGACAACACCAGCAAATCTGGGTGAGCAACAGTTGAGGAATAATTTAGGCTAGATGGATAAATAAGATCAGTTCACCAACCCCTCATATACAGTCATGGTCTAAAGAGGAAACACAAACTGCTAGGCTTCGTTTGGCACAGGTGATGGCGGTGATCTTTACGATCACCAACCTCTGGATTATGTGGAATCTAGGACAGCTTAAATCTGCTGTCCAGCGGTTGAAAACCCTCTTCGGGAGAAGGAGAAGGTGAGCTGAGGCAGAGGTTTAATTTCCTAAAGCCCTGAGAAAAGGGGTTTGAAGGGTTAAGTTCCTCCAGCAACCCGGGTGCTCCAGATCCAGGATTCTTCTGCTTTGGTGGAACCAATCACCACCACCAAACGCCGAGATTTATTTTGGACAATAAAGGATTATACCGGACAGAACGAAAGTGGGAGAACTTTGCAAGTAGCTAAGCCGATTCCCGTACTTTGTAACAAGCTTGAAAACAGCAAGAAAATGGAGGTAATTGTTAACAAGTTAACCAGTGAAAGCGAAAGTGATATCAGCGTTGCCTCAGCAGTTGGTAATGTTACTTGCTGCTTTAACTTTTAACTCTTTGCTGCTGATAGAATCTAGGGAGATTTTAAATTGCTTTAAAAGACTGTGTTTCTCAGAAGTTAAGAAGACTTAAAGTGAATATTAAGTTGGAAATAAATAAATAATTTTATAGAAGATGGCAGCCAAACAATTAAA
>NW_026682043.1:0-12060 GCF_028640845.1 Ahaetulla prasina | reverse complement strand
TCTTCCAATATATCAGTAACGAAAGTCCAACTACCAATATTAAATTTAAAGTCAATTTAGGCCTTATTATTCTTCAAAATAGTGTCTTATGTAATCCACCAAATTTATAATTCTGTCACGATTATTAACAAATAATATCATTTTTCAATCCTTAATACTCTATCTCTTATTCTGTTTTTATCATTACCTTATTTAACCCCAAATAAAATTTTATCCTAAGTAATTTACAATACTACAATCACACAAATATTTAAATTATAAATTCAAACAATACCATTTAACTTTAATCCAGATTCTTCCCCATACTTCCATCACTTTATATCAAACTTTCAAATTATTAATTCAAACAATACCATTTACATTTAGTCCTAATTATTTCCCCTATTTCCATCACTATAAATTACCAGATATTTTATAACCATTTTTCATACATTCCGTAATGAAATATTTCTTTCTATTTTTATCAGGACTCTCCCAGATCAAATAATACAATTATTAACAATTCAACCATATATAAACTAATAACCTCACATTAAAAAATTCAAACAAATACAAATAATTTTTTTTACAAATTCCCAACAACTATTCTTACAAAAACCATATATTTAACCTTTCTTCTTATATTATATTCAATTTCAATTATAATTTATCCTTTCCCATAAGAAAAAACCTCTTTTGACATAGCGCCGTTTTTTATTTCCTTTCTGTACCTTTTTAGTAATTACTTCTATTTTTCCTACTATTTCTTCTTCAGCAATTACAGGCCCCTCTTTACCTTGTATTTGTTTTACTTCCTTCTCCCACCCTTTTGCCTTCTCACCTATTCTCATTTTAGCTTTTAACAATAAAGGATTTCCAGCCTCTAATACATTAGTGTAAAAGTCTCTTGCTTTGAGAACTGTACTAAGACAAAACTTTCTTCCTTTATAATTCACTGTTAATCCAGCTGGAACATCCCCGCAACCTTTCCAGTAGCTCCGGATGAGCGGCAGGGGTAGCGATTCCGCACCGTAATGGCGTTTAGCCGGGCGGTAATCACAGCATAGGCGCAAGTCCCTGTCTTCTTCTTCACAAAGAGGACCGGGGCCGAGAGGGACTTTGAAGGCGGATGAACCCTCGGGCCAGGTTTTTGTCCAGGAAGTCCCTGAGGCGCCAACTCGGGCTCCGACATGGAATACAGGCGTCCCACAGGCAGTGGTGCGTTGGGCAGAAGGTCCACGGGGCAATCGTGGGGCCGATGCGGGGGTAGTCGGTCCGCCTCCTTCTCGCTGAACACGTCGGCGAAGTCCGTCAGCTCAGGAGGCAAGGAGATGGCAGCGGTGGGAACGTTCTGGCCGGCACAGGTGTGGTGGATGTGATCGGCACTGCAGACTCGGGAAAGAGATGGCGTTCATGACCAGGCCACCTGAGGATCGTGGGTCCGGCCAGGCCAACCCAAGGACCAAGGGAAAATGAAGGTCCGCCGTGACATAAAACTGGATCGCCTCCTCATGGTCCCCAATAGCCAGGCGCAAAGGCTGGGTGGCAAATTTAATGGGGTCGGACACCAGTTCTCGTCCATCAATTGTCTCTATCCGCATCGGAGGGTCCACGGAACCACGGGACCGCAAACTGGGTCACAAAGGCCTGGTCCATAAAGTTTGTTGTGGCCCTGAGTCCACCAGCGCATGCGCCTGGAGCCCGTCCGACTGGTTCCCCAACCATATCCGTGTGTCCAGAATCAGATGCCGAGGGGCCCAGAGTCTACTTCCAACGCCCAGTGGGGCAATGCGTGCCCGACCTAGGGTTTCCCGAGGTCGGGCCTGCTCCGCTTCCGATTGGTCACGCTGTGATTCGGGACCGGCGTGCGTGCCGCCACTTCTGGGGCAAGAAGCGGCGGTGGCGGGCTCCCCACAGTACAGGCACAATCCCCTTGGCGCCTCGGTTCCGCCTCCTGGGCTGTTAGGCGAGGTCTGGCCGCTCCCAACTCCATGGGCTCTTCCGCAGCGGTTACAAAGTGGGGCGACCCTGGGTGCTGGTGGTGCAGGAAGTGGGGTGCAGATGTCGACGGAGGGTCCCGGGGTGGTGCGACGGACGGTCGCCGTTGCAGACGGGCATCGAGGCGGAGACAAAGGGCACCAAGTTGTCGAGGGTCCGCGGCGCCTCACCGCTGGCCAGCTCATCTTGCAATTCCTCTGAGAGTCCCTCCTGAACGCTGGCCCACCAGCGCTGCATCATTCCAGTCAGAGTCCTGGCACAAAAGACGAAATTCGCGATGTACTCCTGCAGGGGCGTTTCCTTGACGGAGTTCCTTAAGGCGCCTGGTTGCCGTCAGCATTGAACGGGTCCTCATACATGGTGCGAGGTGCTGCCAAAAACGCTGTTGGTCCGCCAGCAGGGGGCTGTCCTGGAGCAAGAGGGGCGTGGCCCATCGAGCAGCCGAGCCGGAAAGAAGGTTAATCACGAAGGCCACCTTAGCCCGGTCGTCTGGGAAATCCTCTGGCCTCATAGCCATGTAGAGCTGGGACTGTCCCAAGAAGGTCGGGAACATCTCAGGCTGCCCAGAAAACTTATCCGCACGGTTATCGGGCACTGCGGCGAGGAGGAGGAGTGGGAGGATGGGGGCTGCAGGCACATTCCTGGCAGCAAGTTGGCCTGCCAAGTGAGCCACTTGCTGCTGGAGCTGTTGATTAGCCGCTTGTAGCTGCTCTAACTGCTGCTGTACCTGCTGCTGATCCATCTTTGGTGGAAGATGTTTTAGTCAGGTCTTGGACAAAATGTTCTGTTTCCTTCCCCAATACTCCCAGCAAAGAGTCTGTCAGAGGCCTTCCTTTTTTCCTTTTATTTACATAGATACATGCCCTGGCCACGTCTACCCACGGGCCTGCCAAGTTTCTGGAGATAACGAGGAAATTATAGATAAGGCCAGAATTACTCACGAATATATTCTTCCCTCCATGAATTAGCTCGCGCCAAATTCATTGCTTTGTCCAAGACAAAAACCAGGAAGTCCGCCTCCTATTTATAGTCTCTGCAGATGTCACTGCATGACAATTATGACTTGGCTTTGTCCCAACTCTTCGCTGCTGCTGCGCCGCACGATCAAGCCTTCGTAATCTTGCGTCCCTCCAAAACTGTTCTTGGGCGTTGCCAAATCAGAAGAAGGCCGGAGAATCAGGCCTTGCCGGCCCTCCCTTTGAGTGGGTGCCAGGAGGAGAGGGCTCAAGAGAAGCAGGGCTTGCCAGGTCTTCTCCCTCATTTTCTGAATCATCCGAGTCCAGGAGTCTGGGTCCAGGAACCTGGGTCACAACAGATGATGGAGTTGATTTCTTAACCATCTCTTTGCTGGTTTCCTGGTTTTGTAGAAGGCCTGCACACCATGATGGTTTTCCAAGAGAGAAGAAATGGCAACTGAGAAGATGATGCTGAAGACCCTCAGAAGGCAGGTGGCTTTCCTACCAATGAAGAGGGAAAGAAGCTGTGCAAAGGAGACCAGGAGGATGTAGGAGAGGTCTTGTTACCTTTGACAAGGGAGTTTCTGTATTAAGGCCTGTGGTTAGGAAGAAGAGAAAGGAAAGAGACCAGGATGATGCAGATATCTGTATCTGAAAAGTAAAATAGTAATATTTCTTTAATATTCTGTTTTTTACATTTCAAGAAAACACCTTTTTTTGGACAACGCCTGATTCAGGAACATTTTCCAAGATGTGTTGTTAACCATTCCACAGAAATGCTAATATACTGTAGTTTTCTAATACCTAAAGCTAAGGTATTGAAATGAGGATTTTAGTGTATTTTGAATCACAAAAAGAATTGAACTTCAATGCATGTTTTAATTTGCATTTATCAAAATGCTCTGTAAATCCATTCAACCAGGCCTCCTTTCCTTTTCACCCACCTTCCTGATGGAGAAGGCTCTACAAGGAACACAATCACAGAAATGGCTTTTTGAGTCTTGACAAATCCAGGATGACAACTTTCCACATCTGGACTGAGGCATTACAAGAAACAAGGAATCCAAAGGAAATACAAAAGACTCCATCCATAAAAGAGAAATGGACTAGACAAGTTGATTCTGAGCTCACTGAGGTAAATATGAAATTTGCTTAAACAGGTGAAGGAGATGTGACTTGGCAGGTTTCTTTAATTCTCCTTTTGCTTCTGATATTTAACATGCAATAAAAGGACTTCCTTTATTGTCAGATGGAACTGAGAAAAGATTCAAGCAAATGACAAAAATCAGTTCCTCCTCATGGCTGCATTAAATTATTCCTCCATTTCATCTATCCGTGGTGATGATGATCATATTACATTTTGAATACATTCATTGTCAAGATTTATTAAATTACTATTAGATTTATTTAAGTAGAATAAAATGTGATTAAGAAACCAACTGAGCCATAGGATGAAAGCAGAACCCAGTGTCTAGTTCAGAGACAGAGATGGCTAACCTGACCAGGTCTGGACATTAAACTAGATGTATTCTCCAATTGTATTTGATTAAATAATTCTTTAAGTGGGCAATATTTCATCCTGATTTATAATAACTTGCTGTAAGACCATCTGTACCAGTTTTCCATTTTTAATTGTTTAATTGCCTCCACTATTTCTTAGTAATGAAAACTTGTTCTAATGTTAGAGTATTAACCTTATAATCTTTCAAATAATCAGAAATGTCCCTGGATTTTATCTTTGATATACAGTAGTGAAAATTCTGAGAATAATTTTATCCTGTTGATATATCTCACTTTATATTCTATTTTTCAAGGACTGCTTTCTGTTTTTTCCTTAAGTTTTCAGCCACCTAGGTTTATTTGCATTATAAAAAGGTATTATGTTTAACATATTGTATATTCTTACCTGGTCAATGTGTTGCTTGAAATAGATTCAAAAGGATTTGGACTGTATGATAAAATGGGCACAGAATATTCAGGAACCATAATGTTAAACATGGAGAAAATGTTAAGTTTACACAAGCACAGAATCTAAGGAAAATTTTATAAGATGTTTTATAGATGGCATTAGATCCCAAAATTATCATGAAATCCTGATATCCAAGCAAATGTTGGAGATGTGACTGATGACGCCACATATTTTCATTTGGACTTGTAAGAAAATCAAGGCCTGATAAGAATTTGGTGATTATTCAAACCCTGAAGAAGATAAAGTTCGCAATTTTTCCTTTGGGAATTATAACGGATTGTACAGTGACTGAGACAAATTGATCTTGAATTAATAACAGCAAGGCTGTTGATTGGACAATATTGGAAGAAAAAGAGTTACCTACAATAGAAGAATGGATATTGAAAATTAACTCTGAGATGGCTAAAATCTCAGCCTTTTTGAAAGACAATACGAGGAAAGATATTTAATTGAATGGAAAAAATGGATTGATTATTTAAAAACAGATATCAGATTAAGAGATATCTGATTGCCTTTGAATAATTAGGATGTATTATTTTATATAATGATTGGAATGAAAAGATTTGGATGTTAATTGATTAGAAGGAAAATTTTATTCTATGTTTGGTTTATGTATAACAATATCTTGATTGACCCAGAAGCCTGGGGAAAGGAGGAAGGGGTTTTTAAGGAAAAGAAACGTTTTGTTTCTTAAACTTTTTCAATTAAAAACTATCAAAATGAGCTGCGAACCATTTTAAATGGCCTTTTCAGCAGGACAAGAGGAAGCTTTCTAATGACAGATCTAGCCATGTATCTCATCATTCAGTAAACCTCAAATCTTTCCTGAATTTCTTTTGCTCTTTCAGGACAATAAGCAAAATCAACAACACAATAGCACTTGATTTCTCATCATTGGACAGGCTGAATCAGCTAAAAAGTCTTCAATATCACAGCATCTGAAGAAGATTCAATATTTGAAGTAATTCAACAGAAAGGAAACTATTTCTACTATTTCAATTTCATAAGGTCACGGACCCTAAACTGTTAGTCATGAAATTAAATCAAAAAGGAATAAAATTTCTACCTTGTTGAGCAACTTGTGAAAGATCCTTAATAGTAATCTGTCTTTATGATTTCTTCTATAGATCCTTTGACAAAGATGATTGCCAGATCTTTGTACATCTCCATTCTGATCCATACAGTATCATAAATGAAATATTAAGGTCATTCCTTCTGCCAGAAATGGAACTACAAGGAATATGCAGAATTTTAAAATTGAAAGCTATTTTTTTTTTTCATAATCTTTAGCTTTTACACATTTGATCTTTTTCTACATTGTTTAACATCAAAATACTTTATTTAGAAAAATAGCATACTGAAACAAAGCCTCAGCAAAATTTAACTATATTCATGTTATAGGAACATTGTAGAGCAGGTGACATAAAACAATCATAGAAAAGAGATTATTCATAAATGCCTAAAACTTGTTGATTGTGAAACTTCATTTAATGATCATTCAAAAGTTACAACAGCAGTGAAAAAACTTGTGATGGTTTTTCAGGATCAAGGCAGCTTATCTCCATGATCAACATCTGAATTCCTCATCTAATGATCAGATTTATCTGATTTTCATCACAAGCAAAATTTAGAAATAGATTCATTCAACCATGTTACTGACTAATAAGCAATGATTGAATTTAAGAAGAAAACAGAATCATATGATAACTCATTAAGACCATCTTGTTACAGAAATGTTGAGCTATTGTTCATAACCCATCCTGTCTCTTCCATAATAGAACTCAGACTCCAGATCTATGTTGTTCCAGAAGGAAAATGAAACAGCTCATCAGAAATATCTCTAAAAAAGAAATTAGATTGAATTTGTTGAAGATGGACTGAATAAAATGAGCAGGAAATATTGGAAATGAATAAAACCATGAAAAAGAATATTTCATCATAAAATATATTTGAATATTTACTATTTGAATATATTTGAGCCTGTATATTATTAATCAAGAAGAACCTGAAAATATTTCAGATTTATCCTACATAAACTTAACCTCAAAATCTATAGAATGAACCAGAACAATAGACAAGAAATTTTTTTAAAATCTAAACAAATAAACAATGTCAGATATTTACTGAATCTGCATACTTTAAGTTATGTTTGTTATGTATTAACAGTTGTGCCTTTAAATATTTGAGCGGAAATAAACGCGTTGATTGGAAAGCCTCCAGCAGAACTGTATAAAAGGAGAGGTTTTCCCCAGCCTGTTGCTGGGTTCACCCTATATTAAAGAGCTGTTGTCACTACCCTGGTCTCCAGCCTCTTACTTCCCGAACTTAACATTGGCGACGAGGTGGGATCGAGGCTAAGGAGAACCAGAACCGAGCTGAAGCATAGTCCCGAACCCAGCAAACTCAGGGCAGAAACGCGGAAATGGCAACACGCCACCCGCACGCAACCCGGCAAGGAGAAATGGGGAACATATGACCCGCTTCAAAGCTTTAGAAGCCAACGAACTACAGGATCTGATAACCGCAAACGGGCTTACTTCCTAAGCCATTGCGGGCCGGAGGTAATCGAGATTGGAAGCCCTGGCAGAGCCAACGCCGATACAATCGGTATCGTGGCCGACTCTGCAGACTTTGCTGAAGAACCATTTCGCGCCGCCCAAATACGTGCAGCGGTTTGAATTGGAGAACGAGACAGATGGAGGCGAGTCCATCGGTGACTACATGGCTAAGAAGAGCGCCCAAGGACTGCGGATACCGAGACTTAGACGAGGTGCTACTCGAGCAACTCATCCGAGGGGTCAAGACATCCGCACGGCGACGACTGCTAGCCAAGAGCAACCTGACAAGCCAACGCTCTGGACGAGCCAGAGCACGAAATGTCTACTAAAGCAGCAGAGACTCTGCAAAAGCCTCTTCAATCCAAGGCGAGCGCAAAGCAACGCCAGTACACCAGGAGGAGATTCAGTCCGAATCGGTGAGGGCGAGGATGAGGAAGGGTCTGCCGGACGAGAAACGCGAAGAGGACCGTGACGAGCGGAAGCTGCGGAGGGCAGCATCAGCGCCAACGCTGCAGGTTTAAAGACGCAACATGCCGGCGGTGGGAAGAAAGGACACTTAGCTCAGGTTTGCAGAGCGCCCAACCTTCCGCCGAAAATTCAAATCGCCAATCAGAGCTGAACCGGAAAGGCGGCCCGCGATTGGTTCAAACAAGAAAGGCGCAAGTCAAACCAAACGACTGTCATTATAGGCCGCCTCCAACCAAAGTGGAAAGAAGATCTTCACAAAGCCCAAGATCGAGGGAGTACGGTGCAGGCTTGAAGTAGACACGGATCAGCGATCACCATCATGTCCTGGGACACTGGCGAAGTCGCTGCCGTCCGTCAGCGCCACCTGCAAGCACAACGGCTACGAGTGCACGACTACCAGGGAATCGCATCCCTGTTCGAGGGACCACCTCCGTCCGAGTCGAGTACGGTCACAAAAGACCCTGCCCATCACGATCGTCGAAGGAACTCTGCCCAGTCTGTTGGGACTAGACTGGTTTCGTGCCCTGGGCATGGGAGTGACTGGCATCTACAGAAGTGACTGCAACCTGAAAGACATTCTCTTTAACGAGTTCAAGATGTCTTCAAGGACTGCCTGGGCAAGTACAAGGGGACCCCTATTTCCTTCAACTTAGACCCCAGGTAGCCCCATTAGGCTTAAGGCGAGGAGAGTCCTTTGCCCTAAAACCAAAATTGATAAGGAGCTGGACAAGCTCATAATCAGGGTTTTGGTGCCAGTCGATCACGCAAAGTGGGACGCCAATCGTCACCCCATCAAATCGGACGGGTCAATTAGAATTTGCGCTGACTACAAGGCGACGCTAACAAAGCCTTACAGAAAAGCGCACCGTTCCCGTGGTGCAACATTTATTGCACTCTTGGGGCAAGGGCAAGTCTTTGCAAAGTTAGACTTGGCCCAAGCCTACCAACAACTGCCAGTAGACGCCCGACAGCCAAGCCCAAACGACAGACGCACAGGGGGCATTCAAGTGCACCCGATTGCAATTTGGGGTTAGTGTGGCACCAGGGCTGTTCCAAAACCTGATGGAACGACTACTGCAAGGGCTCCCAGGGTAGTTCCTACTGATGATGTCCTAATTTCAGGGAAAACATGGAGGAATTGGGGAGCGGTTAAGAAAGGTCTTGAGCATTTTCCGGACAGCCGGATTAAAAGTCAAGACAAATAAATGCCAGATAGGGTCGAATCTCGATTTCTTGGGCCAATAGACAAGAAAGGAATTCACCCTACTGAGAGCAAGTTAAGGCAATTAGGAAGGCTCCAGCGCCCAAAAACAAAGCAGAGCTGCAGGCATTCCTGGATTGGTTAATTTTACGCGGTCTTTTAAAGAACAAAGCAACTGCTGGAACCGCTGCATAGGCTCTTAGGAAAAATACTGTTTGGTCTTGGGGAAAGTCAGAAAATAGGGCTTTTGAAGCAGTAAAGAACCTGCTCTCAAGTGATAGCCTGCTCATCCAATATCACGACTCACCCCTAGTGCTGGTTTATGCGCCCCTTATGGGGTGGGGCTGTACTCAGCCATAGACTTCAAACGGCACAGAAGCCCCTATAGCGTTCTACTCTAGAACGATGTCCTCCCCAGAGAGGAACTACAGCCAATTAGACAAAGAAGCATTAGCCATTGTATCAGGGGTCAAAAATTCCATGAGTATGTCTTTGGGCGGAATTTTGAAATCGTGACTGACCACAGACCGATTACTGGCTGGCGATCGCCAACGCCTGTGGCACTTTCGCCACGCTTGACCCGATGGACTATATTAGCCGCTTACACAAGCTGCAGCATCGACCGGGGAAAGAAGTGGGCATGCAGACGATTGAGCCGATGCCCACTGCCAGGGCGATCAAGACCCCACGGGACACCCATCCTCCTTATTGACTGTTGGACTCTGGCCCAGTCACATCAAAGGAAGTGGCTCGGCATCATACCGACATTGTGTTAAGGACTGTACTCGGTTGGGTACAGAGAGGGTGGCCAGCGCCGCTAACGGTTCAAAGAATTTGTTAAGAAACGTGATGAGCTCTCGGCTCAAGGGGTGCCTGTTATGGGGTGATCGTGTAATAATTCCTGTTAAGTTAAGGGAAAGGTATTGGACCTCCTCCACGAGGGTCACCCAGGCATCGTAAGGATGAAGGGTTAGCTAGAAGCTATGTATGGTGGCCACTCATGGACAGAGATTGCTGAGAGGGTAGGGAAATGCCAAGCTTGCCAAGAGTCCAGACCGCTACCCCCAACAGCCCCAGTCAGAGAATGGGAAAAGCCCCAAGGGCCTGGTCAAGAATCCACATTGATTTTGCTGGCCCTTTCACGGCCAAACGCTCCTAGTGGTGGTGACGATTTTCCAAATGGTTAGAGATCATACTTATGAAGTCCACCACAGAAGCAGTAATCGCAACCCCTGCCACCTATTCGCAACTCACGGGTTGCCGGACACTCTGGTGTCCGACAATGGGCCCCAATTCACGGCAGCCCAGTTTGAAGAGTACCTGGCAGAGGAAGGCATCCGACATGCCCTCTCTGCACCTTTCCACCCCGCGCCGAATGGCCTTGCAGAGCGCTCCGTCCGGAGCGCTAAGGAGGCATTGTCCAGGCTCAAGCCAGGTGACTGGCAAACAAAATAGACTTTTTCCTAGCTCCCAGCACAGAACCCCAAGCAGCCACGGAAAAGCCCAGCCGAATTGCTAATGGGACGAAACTCCGTGCCCACTTGACGCTTGAACCCCATTACACACCGAGGGTTACAAGGGGAGCTAGAAAAACAAGGAAATGAGCATACGGGGCCCGAAACTATGGGACGGCCCGAGTTGGTCGCAGGACAAGTAACAAAAGTAACAGGGCCAAAATCGACGGTGGTAGAGCTACCAGACAACCAATGTGGCGGCGCCACATAGATCAGTTAAGGAAACGAATAACTGACCAAACCAAACCAACAGAGACAGGTAATGACCAATACCACTTTGAATCCACAGCTGACAATGACCCGGGAGGCGCAAGACTTAGCTGAGGTCCCAGAGTTCCAGCGACCATCAGGTCCCCGAGGGAAACAGCAGGAAAATTCAAAATTAATCCAAGGCCGGATGGCCAAGAAAAGAGTCGGCCAATAATCCAGAGCCCGATGGCTCAGAGAAAGAGCTGGGAGGAGAAACAGCCCTCCGACCAGCTCAAAACACCACCCAGAACTGAACCGCGAGGTCAGAAAGAACTAGGAGACGCCCAGGTTATTTGTGACTACGCCGAAAAATAACATGAATAAATATGTAAATAAGACCAAGTGTTTTCTGGGAGGAGGAGTGTTATGTATTAACAGTTGTGCCTTTAAATATTTGAGCGGAAATCAGCACGCTGTTGATTGGACAAGCCTCCAGCAGAACTGTATAAAAGGAGAGTTTTTCCCCAGCCTGTTGCTGGGTTCACCCTATATTAAAGAGCTGTTGTCACTACCCTGGTCTCCAGCCTTTTCTTCCGAACTAACAGTTATCACCAATCTTTACTTATGACTGTATGACTATAACTTGTTCAATTTATGATTTATAGATATATTGACCATCAATTGTGTTGTAAATGTTTCATGAAGATCTTTTTTTATGTACACTGAGAGCAGATGCACCAAGACAAATTCCTTGTGTGTCCAATCACACTTGGCCAACAAAATTCTATTCTATATAAGCTGTGATAAGGCCAATACTCTATTCATAAATCATGTATGTGTGGGGGGGGGCGAAACTAAAAAAATCAATAAAAACTTGTTCTACAAATATTGGAAGGATGCTATGTCTCCCCACTCCCCCCCCCATTCAAAAACAGCATTTTACTGCTCTGTCCGCCTCCTTGGCTTTTTCCAAGGTCAGCTGGAACCTTGCCTGGCCTTTCACCTCCCAGCAGGGCAAGCCAGAAAGAGAGCATTGAAAGAGAAAGGGAACAGATTTAAATATATTAAAAATTAAGCAGAGAATTGTTTCATTTAAGTAAGAATATAATGTGTTAATGATAGAATAATTAAGATTTGTGAAATTTAAGAGATAAGTAAAGAATGATTACTTATGATGTTTTGGGGAATTAAGAGAACTAAGTTAAATATGAAACTGAAATTGAATTTT
>NW_026682042.1:0-31329 GCF_028640845.1 Ahaetulla prasina | reverse complement strand
GAGCCGAGGGAGGCCACTGTTCCTCAGATTGCCGGCTGTGAATCCTCTATGTGCGGTGGGGCCATAGGAGCCAGTTGGGCTTGTTGGTCGTACCTGGCTCCTTGTTGCGTGACCACAGCCCTGCCAGAGCTGTTGGAGGTGTTGCCGCTGTGGCGGTTGAGACCCCAGACTTATAGTTATGGGGACTTCAACCTGCCGTCAGTTGGCTTGTCATCAACGGCAGCTCGGGAGTTTGAGGCTTCCATGACGGCCTTAGACCTGACTCGAGTAAATGATGGCCCCACGCACATGGGGAGGCACGCTGGACTTGATTTATATCTCTGGTCAGTGGTTAAATGATCTGGTACTAGATGATTTAGTAACAGAACTTTATATCTTCACAATAAGCTGCTACTTTTCCTCCAGATGGCTGAAGCCAAACCGAGTATGCACTGTATTTCCCATTGGTCACTATATAAATACCTGGGTATGAAAACTGAAGAGCTTTTGGGAACTGGCTGTGAAGGAACATTAGATATTAATCAGATCAGACATTGCTATTCCAGATGAATATCCCCAAGCTACATAATGGACAACCCATTGCTTTCAGTGTACATAAACAAGGAATTCATTTTTCATACTATAAATTCCCAATACAATAAATATTTAACCAAGTCTGGCCATTGTCTATCCATTTTGCTAATACTAGCAATTGAAGTTAAATGTTTATGGCTCTAAAATGTAAAGTTATGATATTTATACCCCATTTTTCTATCTGCACTAAGGAACAGAATCAAAAACATCTTGACTCATGAAGCAGCTATTGTAGCTTTTTCCTCTTCAAATTAATGTATGGAAATAGTGTAGGAATGTGTTCTATTTATCATTCATCACATAGAATAGAATAGAATAGAATAGAATAGAATAGAATAGAATAGAATAGAATAGAATAGAATAGAATAGAATAGAATAGAATTCTTTATTGGCCAAGTGCGATTGGACATCAAGGAATTTGTCTTTGGTGCATATGCTCTCAGTGTTCATAAAAGAAAAGATACATTCATCAAGAATCATAAGGTACAACACTTAATGATAGTCATAAGGTACAAATAAGCAATCAGGAAACAATATCAATATAAATCATAAGGATACAAGCAACAAAGTTACAGTCATACAGTCATAAGTGGAAGGAGATGGGTGATAGGAATGATGAGAAGTTTTATAGTAATTCAGACTTAGTAACTAGTTTGACAGTGTTAAGGGAATTATTTGTTTAGCAGAATGATGGCGTTCGGGGGAAAACTGTTCTTGTGTCTAGTTGTTCCAGTGCTCTATAGCGCCCTTTTGAGGATAGGAGTTGAAACAGTTTATGTTCAGGATGTGAGGGCTCTGTAAATATTTTCACAGCCCTCTTTTTGACTCATGCAGTATACAGTGCCTTCAGTGGAAGGCAGGTTGTTTTTTCTGCACATCAGGTAATACTCTGAAAATGCATTGTGCAATATTCCCCATATCTTTCTCTGCCCCCCCCATCTCATTATGTTTGTTTGTTTGTTTAATTAATTCATATAGCTGCCCATCTCAACAAGTGACTCTAGCCAGCAAATGATGTTAAAAATAAAACCCTAAATTGTAAATCCTTATTTTTGACTGCAAGATATGCTAAAATAAATAGGAATATAAGAGAAAGCAGAACAAATGAAAACTCACTTATTGCATCACGATATGGCATGATGATGGTGAGAATGGTGAGCCCAGCACAAAATATTGTGGGCTGTCCCCTGATACCACTAGATGAGGTATCATCGCTAGGACTCGCTGCCTTAGAAGAGTGAGAGAAATTCTCAGGGACGACTCTCACCCTGGTCACCACTTCTTTACCATCAGGAAGGAGATATAGAAGTATAGCCAGCCACACAAAGAGGCTGAAGAACTGTTTTTATCTGTGGGCTGTCAGACTCCTGAATGAGAAATAACATCATAATTGCATAATATGATGGACTGCAGGGCCAGCGCAATGTGTAACATGTTCACACTGGTGAAATAGAACTGGGTGTTTTGTTAATATGATTTATTGGGTTAGGGATTTTCTATCTTCACTGTGAGTTGTATTGTATTGGGGGGGTACACTGAGGGAGCTCAACCAATCTCATTGTACATACATTGTGCACTGACAATAAAGATTTGGATTGAATTTGAATTGAATTGAATTTGAACTAAAATATACAATATGTTAAATATCATAACAATAGTACTTATATACCATTCCACAGGGCTTTACAGCAGGGGTCTTCAACTTTGGTAACTTTAAGACTTGTGGACTTCAACTCCCAGAATTCCTCAGTAAGCTTTTCTTAAAGTTGCCAAGGTTGAAGATCCCTGCTTTACAGCATCTCTGACAGTTTAGAATGTCAGCATATTGTCCCCGACAATCCAGGTCCTCATTTTACTGACCTGGGAAGGATGGTAGGCTGAGTCAACCTTGAGACCCATCAGGTTCAACCTCCAGACTCTGGGAAGAGTTAGCCTGCAATACTGCATTCTAACCTTTGCACCACTAGGTTAATCTTTTTTGCAGGATTCAATCTGGGTTGGTCACCAGGACCAGAGATTTAGTCTTCCGAGCTTTTGGATTCATGTTGGAGCCAGTGGTGAAATCCAATTTTTTTTACTACCGATTCTGTGGGCGTGGCTTGGTGGGCGTGGTGTGGCTTGGTGGGCATGGCTTGGTGGGGAAGGATACTGCAAAATCTCCATTCCCACCCCACTCCAGGGGAAGGATACTGCAAAATCTCCATTCCCACCCCACTTTGGGGCCAGCCAGAGGTGGTATTCGCCTGTTCTCTGAACTACTCAAAATTTCCACTACCGCTTCTCCGAAATGCTCAAAATTTCCGCTTACCAGTTCTCCAGAACCTGTCAGAACCTGCTGGATTTCACCCCTGGTTGGAGTCCATTCTCAGGGAACTTCTGCTTAACACATTCCAGTAGTCCCAGATTATATCCTGCAACATTATCCTGGGACACATATATTTGCTTTCATTCATTAATCTTTTTTCTTTTTTCTTAAGATATATATCAATTTCTATTTATCTGTGCTACATATAAACCATTACTTTTTCCATTCTTATTGTTTCTTTCAGAATTACTATGATATTGCCCTTTTCCAAAATAAGACCACATTTTATTAGGATATCTGCCTTCTCATTGAAATGCTAACTGATTAAAATTTTCAATTATGTAATGAGTCAACTTTCAACTAATTAGCTAATTAATGCTATTCATTAATAAAACACAGTGTAACCTCAAACATAAGCCTATAATATTTTTAAATTCTTTTTCTTAGCTTCTTGTTCATTTAAATGTGTTATTTAGGCGTTCAATTTCACTTCATTTTGAACTCTGATCAATGTACACATGAACATGTTAATTAAGCCAGTTTATTAATGCATCTAAACTTCCTATATGCTAATCAGGTTTCCACATTTTCATTTCTTTCATATGTCATTATGTGCCACTTCAAAGAAAAAGAAAAAGAAAAAAGGACATTCATTGGCTATTTCATATAATTACTAGATTTTATCACTATATTTGATCACTGGTCCAGATATATGTCTTCAATCATTTGTAGCATTTTATACTCTCTTTCTTCTGCCAAAGTAACATCCAGAATATGTACAGCATATGAAAACACCAATAAAATTACAATAAAGCAACTGCTAACTGCTATTGTGCTTAAAACTCAACATAAAAGCATGCATAAACAATACTAAAGGCAGTTTTAGAAATTAGGAACATATGTGTGTAAGTCCCCACCTTTTGGCATAGCTCTGAAGGAAAGACTCATATGAAGATATGTATACCATGTCATATATTACATCAAATTACATCCAAATATCATCCCATTGATTCCTGTCCAATGCAGAGCTTAGTCTGATTCCAACCCATTGGCATGAGAGCATCCACATTCCTTCCTGATATACAGACTGCATTTTTTCTGTTAAATCTAAGAACTGGCTGCAGCAGTGCTTATCTATATAGACTAACCAATTGGTTGACTACCCTTCAATTCCAGAATTTTATTGCAAGTTTCCAATCTCACATGGCGTCAGTCAATACTATTTGAGATTGACCCTTGTAGGAAATGTCATAATGGAATCTGTAATGTATCTTTAAAAGTTGTGGAGGGAAAACTGAGCGGGAAAAAGCACGTTGCTGATTGGATGAAGCCTCCGGCTAAACTGTATATAAAGAGAGGGTTTTCACAGCCCGGGCTGCTGGGTTCACCATATAGTAAAGAGCTGTTGTCACTATCCTGGTCTCCTGCCTCGTTATTGCCCGAATCTAACACTGGCGACGAAGGTGGGATTTCGAGGCTAAGAGCGCCAGGGAAAAAGCTGAAGTCACCAGGAAGACGCGAACCCAGCAAACAAGGGGCGGAAAGCAGCGATGTCCAGCTACACACCGCCAGCGCCATTCGACCCAGCTAAGGAAAAATGGGGGTCATACATGGCTCGTTTCGAGTGTTTCCTCGAGGCGAACGAACTTCAAGGAGTCTCAGACAACAGGAAGCGAGCGTATTTCCTGAGCCACTGCGGTCCAGAGGTTTTCGACACTGCAGAATCATTGGCGGAGCCAACGCCGGTACAATCGGTGCCGTGGCAGACCCTACAGACCATATTGAAAGCCCATTATGCACCAACGCCGTCTAAGTATGTGCAACGTTCGAATTTGGGGAGCGAGACAGCAAGAGGCGAGTCCATCAGCGTATACATGGCAGCCCTGAGGAAAGCCAAAACCATTGCGAGTACCGAGACTTGGAAGAGGCATTGCTGGAGCAACTCATCCGTGGGGTCAG
Organism: Ahaetulla prasina; assembly: GCF_028640845.1. NCBI lineage: Eukaryota > Metazoa > Chordata > Lepidosauria > Squamata > Colubridae > Ahaetulla > Ahaetulla prasina. Next base: position 26,492 of record NW_026682042.1, on the reverse strand, counting down.
GGACATCCGTTATGGAGGCGGCTGCTGTCCAAAAGCAACCTAACGCTGGCAAACGCCTTGGATGAAGCCAGGGCTCACGAGATGTCTACCCAAGCGGCGGAAACCCTACAAAAGCAGGTCGCACCAACGGCTGGTGCGAAATCAACCCCGTCCACAATGAAGAGGTCCAGGCCGAATCGGACGGTGAGGAGGAGGAAGGAGTCTTCCACACCGGGAGGCCGGAGAAAGAAGACCGGGTGACTGCGCGAGTTGTGGAGGGCAACACCAACGACAACAATGCAAATTTAAGGATGCGACTTGTCGGCGATGCGAAAGGAAGGGCACATCGCACAGGTCTGTCGAGCACCCCAACCTTCCCGCCAAAAATTCAAACTGACCAATCAGAGCGCTGGAACGCAAAGCGGCCCGTGATTGGTCAGTTTAAAAAGGCGCGGTTGAATCAGACTGTCGTGAGAGTGGGTCACGCATCAACACGCCTAGAAAAAAATCTTTACAAAGGCAAAGATTGAGGGGTGCCGTGCCGATTGGAGGTGGACACCGGCTCATCGATCACGATCATGTCCTGGGACACCTCGTGAAAGCCTTACCCGCCATCGCAAAGCGCAAGCTGCAACCACAGAACTTAAGGTACAAGACTACCAAGGGAATCGCATCCCTGTTCGAGGGGTAACGTCCGTCCACGTCGAGTATGGACAATACAAGAAAACTCTGCCCATCACCATAGTCGATGGGACCTTGCCAAGCTTGTTGGGACTGGACTGGTTCCGAGCATTGGGCATGGGAGTGACTGGAATCTTCAGAAACGAAGTCAACCTCAAAGACGCACTCATGAAGGAATTTGGGGACGTTTTCAGAGACTGCCTGGGCAAGTACACGGGACCCCTATTTCTTTTAACTTAGACCCACAAGTTGCCCCTATCGTCTAAAGGCTAGGAGGGTCCCGTCGCCTAAAGCCCAGGATTGACCGGGAACTGGACAAACTAGTAAACCAGGGAATTCTAGTGCCAGTTGACCATGCTAAGTGGGAGACCCTATAGTCACCCCAGTCAAACCGGACGGGTCGGTCCGGATTTGCGCTGACATAAGGCAACGCTTAACAAAGCGTTGCAAAGAGTGCTTACCCGTCCGGTGGTACAGCACTTACTGCACATGGGGGAAAGGGCAGGTTTTTGCCAAGCTAGACTTGGCCCAAGCCTATCAACAGCTGCCTGTAGATAGCAGCACAGCCGAAGCGCAGACAATTGTGACTCACAGAGGGGCTTTTAAGTGTACCCGGTTACAGTTTGGGGTTAGTGTGGCTCCAGGGTTATTTCAGAACCTAATGGAGCGGCTATTGCAGGGACTACCAGGGGTGGTACCATACTTTGACGATGTACTGGTATCCGCTGAGAATCTAGAGGAATTAGGGGTAAGGCTGCGAAAAGTTTTGGGCATTTTCCGGTCTGCCGGTCTCAAAGTTAAACTGAACAAATGCCAGATCGGGGTTGAATCTGTGGAATTCCTGGGCTACCGGATAGACAGGGAAGGGATTCACCCCACTGAAAGCAAGGTACGGGCCATCAGGAAGGCCCCGGTTCCAAAGAACAAAACGGAGTTACAGGCATTCTTAGGTCTGGTCAACTTCTACGCAGTATTCTTAAAAAATAAGGCAACAGTAGCCGACCCCCTCCATAAATTACTAGCAAAGACGGCTGCATGGTCTTGGGGAAAGGCGGAAGCTAGGGCATTCGAAGGGGTAAAGAATCTCCTATCGAGTGATAGCCTCCTTATCCAATACAATGGCACGCTGCCATTAGTGTTAAGCACGATGCATCTCCCTATGGGGTGGGGCTGTGCTCAGCCACAGGTTGCCAAATGGCACAGAAGCCCCTATTGCATACTACTCCCGAACCATGTCATCAGCTGAAAGGAATTATAGCCAGCTTGATAAGGAAGCCTTGGCTATAGTCTCAGGAGTAAAGAAATTCCATGAATATGTATTTGGTCGTGATTTGAAATCATCACGGACCATAGACCTTGCTAGGTCTGCTGGCAGGCGATCGCCCAACGCCCGTGGCACTTTCGCCAAGACTGACCCGATGGACTATCTTCCTGGCAGCGATTCTTACAAATTACTACACCGGCCAGGAAGGAATTAGGGCATGCAGACGCCTGAGCAGATGCCGTTACCAGAGACTATCGAAGACCCCACTCCGGGATACCAGTTCTGCTAATTGACTCTTTGGACTCTGGCCCAGTCACATCCAAAGAGGTGGCTCGGCTTCGTATAAGGACATTACAATAAGGACTGTAATTGGTTGGGTACAAGAGGTGCGCCAGGCGAGCGTTTTAAAGAATTTGTAAAAACGTGGGGAACTCTCAGCTCAAGGGGTGCCTGCTATGGGGGATCGAGTGGTGATCCCGGAGAAATTGAGGAAAAGGTATTGGATCTCCTTCACGAAGGCCACCCAGGGATCGTGAGAATGAAGGGTCTAGCGAGAAGCTATGTGGTGGCCCTTAATGGACACGGAAATTGCTGAAAGGGTAGGGAAATGCCAGGCCTGCCAGGAGTCCAGACCGCTACCCCAACGGCCCCGATTCGGGAATGGGAGAGACCCCAGGGCCCTGGTCTAGGATCCATATCGATTTTGCCGCCCTTCCACGGCCAAACCTTTCTGGTAGTAGTCGATGCCTACTCCAAATGGCTGGAAATCATTCTCATGAGATCCATGACAGCCGAGGCCGTGATTTCAGTCCCACGGCACCTATTTGTAACCCACGGGTTGCCCGACACTTTAGTCTCCGATAACGCCCGCAATTCACGGCAACCCAGTTTGAGGGTACTTGGCAGAGGAGGGCATCCGCATGTCCTCTCGGCGCCTTTCCACCCTGCGATTTAACGGCCTTGCAGAACGCTTCGCTCGGAGCGCAAAGAAGCATTGTCCAGAATCAGGCCAGGCGATTGGCAAACAAAAATCGATACATTCCTAGCAGTCCAACACAGAACCCCCTGTGTAACAACTGGCCGCAGCCCGGCAGAGCTATTAATGGGTCGGAAGCTTAGGTGCCCACTAGACCGTTTAAACCCAAACTACACACCAGACGGTTACAAAGGGGCACACGGAAAAACAAGAGGGATGGCAGTAGGCGACCTAGTGTGGGCACACAACTACAGCGAGGGCCCGACCTGGTTAGCAGGAAAAATCCTAGAGATAACAGGACCCAAATCATATCTAGTAGAGATAAAGGATGGCCGGGTATGGAAGCGCCACATAGACCAAATAAGGAAACGCATAACCGGTAAATCAGAATCAGACGAAACAGGCCCTGACTATTCCACGTTTGAATCCACAGCTGACTCAAACCCAGGGCAAACGCGGGACTTATCTGAGTTCCAGGGAGTCCAGCGACGCCAACCGGTTCCTCCTGAAAACAGCAGGGACGATTCTGCAAATAATCCAGGGCCGGATGGCCTAGAGGAGGAGCTGAGAGGAACAAACAGTCCCTCCGGTCAGCTCGACTCACTCCCAGAAAATGAATTGCGCAGGTCCGAAAGAGTCAGGAGACGCCCAGTCTACTTGCGTGATTACGTTGAAAAATGAGATGTTAATTCTATGTAAATATTGGTAAAGTGCTCTCTGGGAGGGAAGGAGTGTAATGTATCTTTAAAAGTTGTGGAGGGAAAACTGAGCGGGAAAAAGCACGTTGCTGATTGGATGAAGCCTCCGGCTAAACTGTATATAAAGAGAGGGTTTTCACAGCCCGGGCTGCTGGGTTCACCATATAGTAAAGAGCTGTTGTCACTATCCTGGTCTCCTGCCTCGTTATTGCCCGAATCTAACAGAATCCACTACAAGGAGAAACAGCATCTGAAGGAGATGGGATTGATTAACTTAATCCTTCCTTTCCAAAGACTATTGTTTGATTAGTTAAGCAACATCCTTTTGAGAATCAGTTGAGCAATATCCTTTTGAGAATTAATTGAGTATCTATATTCTTTAACACTTGGCCACTTAGTCTAACTCCTCATGACATCCCTACCGCTTAAAGTTTCACATTGTTGAAGGTTTTTTTCTGTTCCCAAACAAAGCACTGGATTGCTAATATCCACCATGAGGCCCAGGTGTGATAAAAAAGAAATAAAGATGATTGATTGATTTGTTTGTTTGTTTGTTTAGTTCAGGGGTAGTCAACCTTTTTATAACTACTGCCCACTTTTGTATCTCTGTTAGTAGTAAAATTTTCTAACCGCCCACCGGTTCCATACTAATGCGCCATGTATCATCATCTGTGCATGCCTCTTGCATCATGGATTGGGGGGAGGGCACCGGCTACCAGCTCTGCTTGTCTGTTACAGCTGGGTGGTGGTGGGGGAGATGCGCGAGCTATTCTGGGACGAGGCTCTTTTGTTTGTGGTCGCACTATAGCACCATTTAGTTTCACTTATGTAACGTGAACTAAACTTATGTGCGGACGATACAAATAATATATTTTCAGAAATTTAAATAGTCACGGGGAATTTTATGAAAACCTAATGAAAATGTTTTTAAATAATGCTATGAAAATTTTTTAAGAAGTCAATTAAATTTTAAAAAAGGAAAGCTCTTCAGTGTTGGACAAAACCCCTACTGCCCACCATGAAAGCTGGAATGCCCACTAGTGGGCGGTAGAGACTAGGTTGACTACCACTGGTTTAGTTAGTTAGTTAGTTAGTTTGTCAAGCATATATAAGATAACAGGTAAAAATATAAACATAATTTGAATACATGAAAAGAGTAAGAGTAAAAAGGAACATTAGGACAGGGATGGTAGGCACACTAGTGCACTTATGCACGCCCCTTGTAGACCTCTTAGGAATGGGGTGAAGGCAACAGTAGACAGTCTAAGGTTAAAGTTTTGGGAGTTTGGGATGAGACCACAGAGTCTGGTAGTGCATTCCAGGCATTGACCACTTTGTTACTGAAGTCATTTTCTGCAATCGAGTTTGGAGCGGTTTACCTTGAGTTTGTATCTATTATTTGCTCATGTATTGTTGTGGTTGAAGCTGAAGTAGTCATTGACAGGTAGGACATTGTGGCAGATGATTTTATGAGCTATGTTTATGTCAGACTGAAGTCGGTGTAGTTCTAAGTTGTCTAAGCCCAAAATTTCAAGTCTGGTAGCATAAGGTATTTTATTGTGGGTAGAGGAATGGAGAACTCTTCTCGTGAAATATCTCTGGACTCTCTCAATTATATTAATGTCCAGTATGCAGTGCAGGTTCCAGGTTGTGAGGACGTAAGTTGAGACAAAAGTCAATCATGCTGTGTTTGCTGTTGGACAATGGTTCTTTTATTTGTAGTCCATAAATTGAGTTTAAACTGTTGCAGAAGATGAGATCAAGGCAGTTGTTGAGTCTAGTGTTGTTAGTTACTAGTTGATCAAGTCCCAGATTAGTTACAGTATTGTACAGGGTTGCATGCATAGGTTCAGTTGTACATTTGTTAGGGTCCAATTAATAAGTGGTAAATTAAGATCACCAAGAAAGATAATAGGTGTGGGCAAGAGGCTGCCCATGTTAGTAGTAAGTTAACTTGTTCGTATGTTCGATGTCATAATCTGGGGCTCTGTAACATAGTAAGAATCAAAATGTTATTTAAGGACAGGTTGCAGACGATGGTCTAAGGAACAAGCTCATGTGTAACTTGAATATTTTTAGATGTATGAACTTTTGTAGAAGATAGAAACACTGCCTCTCTATGGATTTCAAAATCAGACCAGTAAACATGTGGTACTGTGGTAATGAGTCAGGAGGGATATATCAGCCATGTTTGACAGAAAATATAATGTCGAATATAGCCATATTTAGTAAGAGGAGGAATTCAGGTATTTTATTTATGAGGCTTCTTGCATTAAGTAGCTTGCATTTAAGGTCAGTAGTTGTTGTTATAGAGGAAGTTAGGGATGTGCGTGCCTAGTTTTGGATGATGGGGGGTTGGATGGATTATCATTCTTGAGAATGATAACCTACTAAAGTTCACTTCATTTTAAAATTTCTTTAAACTAAACAGCAACAAAATCCCTACTAGCAAATGGAAAAAAAATGGTAAGCATCAATGTTTTGTCTTTGGAATTGTTTTTGCATAAAACAAGATGTGAACAAGTACCTCAGTATTCATCATTAATTAGTTCCAGGAGGTGTGATGAGAACCAAAAAAAAAAAGTGAGTACCAAACAATTTTTTCCCATAAAGAATAATATAGTGAGTCATAAGGCAGCTGACACCAACAGGTTCTAGCTTGCTCATTGAGTACCAAACAAACAATGAGTACTGGGGCAAAAATTTCACATCAAAATGCATTGAGTACCAAATCTGATGAGTTTGAATACCAAGGTACCACCGTAATAGCAATTTCAGAGAAGATTATATTTCAAAGGGAAGAAATAAATATATAAATTAAGACTCTCTCCATACAAATGATCTCTGCAAGGTTTTGACTTAGATTTGCAATGTATAATTAATGACAAGAAATATTGGCGAATAGAAAGAATTAATCAATTGGTTGCACCTCTTTGCCCTGTGACTCATGCAATCATATTGTGACAAGAAACCATAAAGAACTAAATGCCAGAAGTGGGCGCTTATTTCTGAAGATATTATTTATTTATTTATTTATTATTCGAATTTATATACCGCCCTATCTCCCAAAGGACTCAGGGCGGTTTACAGGCATATAAAACATCAATATCAATATACAAATTAAAATAATCCTTAAAAAACTTATTCTAGTGCCCGAATTATTAAAAATAGAAATATAAATATCAAATATAAATATTAAAATCAATTTAAAACCCCTCTAAATTTAAAAATCTAAGCCAGTCCTGCACAGATGAATAAATGTGTCTTGAGCTCGCGACGGAAGGTTCGAAGGTCAGGAAGTTGACGGAGTCCTGGGGGGAGTTCGTTCCAGAGGGTGGGAGCCCCCACAGAGAAGGCCCTTCCCCTGGGCGTCGCCAACCGACACTGCCTAGCTGACGGCACCCTGAGGAGTCCCTCTCTGTGAGAGCGCACGGGTCGGTGAGAGGTATCTGGTCGCAGTAGGCGGTCCCGTAGATAACCCGGCCCTATGCCATGGAGCGCTTTAAAGGTGGTCACCAAAACCTTGAAGCGCACCCGGAAGGCCACAGGTAGCCAGTGCAGCCTGCGCAGGATGGGTGTTATGCGGGAGCCACGAGGGGCTCCCTCTATCACCTGCGCAGCCGCATTCTGAACTAACTGCAGCCTCCGGATGCCCTTCAAGGGAAGCCCCATGTAGAGAGCATTGCAGTAATCCAGGCGAGACGTCACAAGGGCGTGAGTGACCGTGCAAAGGGCCTCCCGGTCCAGAAAGGGGCGCAACTGGCGCACCAGGCGAACCTGGTAGAACGCTCTCCTGGAGACGGCCGTCAAATGGTCTTCTAGAGACAGCCGTTCATCCAGGAGGACGCCTAAGTTGCGCACCCTCTCCATCGGGGCCAATGACTCGCCACCGGTGGTGGTCAGCCGCGATTAGCTGACTGTACCGGGATGCCGGCATCCACAGCCACTCTGTCTTGGAGGGATTGAGCTTGAGCCTGTTTCTCCCCATCCAGACCCGTACGGCCTCCAGGCACCGGGACAGCACTTCGATAGCTTCGTTGGGGTGGTCCGGTGTGGAAAAGTACAGCTGGGTGTCATCCGACAGCTGGTACTCACACGAACCCACTGATGATCTCACCAGCGGCTTCATGTAGATGTTGAACAGAAGGCGAGAGGATCGATCCCTGCGGCACCCCACAAGTGAGGGGCCTCGGGCCGACCTCTGCCCCCTGTCAACACCGACTGCGACGGTCGAGAGATAGGAGGAGAACCACCGTAGGTGCCTCCCACTCCCAATCCTCCAACCGGCGCAGCAGGATACCATGGTCGATGGTATCGAAAGCTGCTGAGAGGTCTAATAGGACCAGGGCAGAGGAACAACCCCTATCCCTGGCCCTCCAGAGATCATCCACCAGCGACCAAGCCGTCTCCGTGCTGTAACCGGGCCGGAAACCGGACTGGAACGGGTCTAGATAGACAGTTTCATCCAGGTGTAAGGAAACTGATATGCCACCACTTCTCAACAACCTTCGCGGGCGGGTTGGAGACCGGACGATAATTACCTAAAACAGCCGGGTCCAGGAAGGCTTCTTGAGGAGGGCCTCACCACCGCCTCTTTCAAGGCGGCCGGAAAGACACCTCCACCAAAGAAGCGCACAACGCCTGAGCCAGCCTCGTGTCACCTCCTGCGTGGCCAGCACCAACCAGGAGGGGCACGGGTCCAGTAAACATGTGGTGGCATTCAGCCTCCCCAACAACCTGTCCATGTCCTCGGAGCAACAGGGTCAAACTCATCCCATAAAATGTCACCAAGACCACCCTCAGCCGTCTCACCAGACACCGCAATCTTGGTCCAAACCATCCCGAAGCTGAACGATTTTATCGTATAGATAACCGTTAAACTCCTCAGCACGTCCCCACGGGTCATCCCGCTCCCCTGGTGTAAGAGGCGGGTCACCCTCAGGGCGGCTGGGCGGTTATCTGCCGATGCAATGAGGGAGGCGTAGCTACGCCTCGCTTCCCTCAATGCCACTAGGTAAGTCCTAGTATAGGACTTCACTAGTGTCCGATCAGCTTCTGAACGGCTAGACCTCCAGGAACTCTCTAGGCGCCTTCTCCGGCGTTTCATCCTCTCAGCTCCTCGGAGAACCAAGGAGCCGGTTGGGACCTGCGCCGGGTCAGAGGTCGCAAAGGCACGACACGGTCTAAGCCCCGCCGCAGCCCGTTCCCAGGCCGCAACAAGTTCCTCAACCGAGCCGTGAGCCAGACCTCAGGAAATGGCCCAAGCTCCGTCCGAACCCATCCGGGTCCATCAGGCGCCTGGGACGGAACCAACGTGTGGTTCCGCCTCCCTGCGGTGGTGAATGGCGGTCAGAAAGTCCAGGCGAAGAAGAGAGTGATCTGACCATGACAAAGGTTCAATGACTATTTCCTTTAAGTCCAGATCTCTCAACCACTGACCAGAGACAAAAATCAGGTCCAGAGTGCCACCCCCAATGTGAGTAGGGCCATCAACTACTTGGGTCAGGTCCAAGGCCGTCATGGAAGCCATGAACTCCCGAGCTGCCGTCGATGACGAGCCGGAAGATGGCAAGTTAAAGTCCCCCATGACTAAAAGTCTGGGGGTCTCAACTGCCACCCCAGCCAGCACCTCCAGGTGCTCGGGCAGGCAGCTGTCACGCAGCAAGGAGCCAGGTGCGTGACCAGCAAGCCCATCTGACACCTATGACCCCACCTCACAAAGAGGGATTCACACCGCAATCTGAGGTACAGTGGTCTCCTCGGCTCTAGACTCTCTTAATAACAACCGCCACCCCACCCCTACCCTGGGCCCTCGGCTGATGGAATGCACGGAAACCCGTGGGCACATTTCACCAGGGCACGCCTTCAGTGCCCAACCAGGTCTCCGAACGCCTATAATATCCGCGGCACCCCTGAATCTGATCATGTATTAGGGGGCCTTATTGGCCACGGACCGGCGTTGTATAACATCAGACAAGGCCCAGGCTCTGAGGGTCTTGACCATCCGGGACGGAGAAGGAGGGGATCGGGCGCGCGATCGCCTGCAGACATCGAGCCGCCCCAAAACGATCGGTCCCCCTTCCGCCATATCTGCCCCTCCCACTTACTGCAAATGGAACCACCTCACCAAAAGGAACGAATCCCCCTATAACCTCCGAACCCATTACTAAAGCTGCAAGGACTGGCTCCCACCCGGCGGGCTACTCCCAATACCCGCCTCTAACCTCCCACCCTCCCGACGGGTTCTCCCACCCGTGAATCCTCCTCCTCCCAACCCTTAAAATCCCCATTAAAACTCCCCTTAAAAAATTTCTTAAAACAACTAATTAAAAAGCCCCTAAGCCTCCTGTTTTTAGCATGCCACCTCTCGGGGCTCCAAAGCCCGTCCTCAAGGTGGGCCCTCGATAGTATGGAGGGCCAAACCCGCGAGAGAGGGGCGTCTCGCAGGGCATATTAATTACCATAAATCAGTGGCTACTAAAAAACAGAACATACCAGAAATAGTATTAATACTCTGTTTTCTTTTACTCATTCCTTCATTTACTCTATTTAATAACTCTCTTTCATTATTACAAAATAATGCCAAACTGGGGCGCTGCACAATGAGAACTATAAACCAAACAAAATGAGAGGGATGTTTTTGACATAATTTAAGTCACCACATCTTAGGCAAGAAGAGGACAAAATGGATAACTTCTTTGGGGACTAACAAAAGCATTATGGGTCAAAATAAAATATTATTTTCCAACGAATGAAAGCTATATAGCAGCTTATGATTCTTTTCTGTGTTTATGAAGTATTTGATGGCACAGATTTGCAGATGGATGCAGAACAGCATTTCCAGGCGAGGAAGAATAAAATATGTGGGCATGGTTTTTTTGCTCCTGTATTGTTTAGATCCATATGTGAATTCTATTCATGGGCCTTGGAGAGAAGAAGAATGCACAAACAGCTGTACAGAGTTAGAACGACAATGCATCTATCTAGACCAGTTTTTATTATTAGTTCCAGCCACTCTTACATTAAGACATCCCTCTCAATGTGAACATGTAACCAAGCCCCTGTTGTTTTTAAATGGATATTCCACAGAAGAAGAAGAGCATGCATTTCCCTCTCATATTCTTTTGATCCCCATGTCTCACATGCAATCTTTTTGTCTCAAACTAGCACTTTCACTTTCTAGTTATTGCAACAAGCTCCTCCTTCCCAGTAAACATAGGGACAACTGCGGAACAGCTTTGGAGCGGGGTGGGGGGCTAGTTGTTAACAGTTCCACAAATTGTGGATAAATAACAATCCTGAAGAAAACGTTCCCAATAATGAACTCATTGGAGCAATTCAGTCTTATGTATGAGTTTAGGAACAATTATTCCTCCTCTCCTATCTGCCCATCTCCTCTTTCAATTCCTATTTTTATAATTCCCAATAGTTCAGATTCAGAAGGACAGAATTAGTGCATTCCTCCATGACGCAAGAGGCCCATCATGTGGAAATTTTATGAACCCAGAAGCATGTTCTTCTCAGTAAACAAAAACAAATGTGGGTGGTGGTAGGAGGAACCTCTTCCTCTGAAGAGGACTCTGGAATACATATGGCTTTTACCATCTGCACGCAGCCTTAAACATAATAAGCATGATAAATCTTCCCAAGTGGAATCTCTTTTATGAATGCTAATACATAAAAACACACATGCGGGAAGGTTCTAGGAGGCAGCCAAGCCATAGAAAATGCTTTGCATCATTTTACTGGCACCCAGAATTGGATTGTATTATGGGATGAAATGATAAAAATTGCTTTCGAGTGCACAAATTTAGATCTCTGTCACTTTGGAACCCATAAAAAGAAAAAGGAATAGATGAGGGTTGAATAGGTAATATATTGAAACTGAGGAGTCCAAAGGAGGAAAAAGGGAGCGAAAGAGGAGATGGATATAACAGTGTAATAAAGATGAACTTCTATCATAGGTAAAAATGGGGAAAGCATGAATACTCAGTGTGAATGATGAAAAAGCAAGGTCTTTCTGTAAAATTAATAATTTTTCAGTTTTGATTAATATAAAGTTGAAAGAGATTAGATAGCCAATTCATAATTCCCAAACAATCAAAATTCTCTGCAGGCAAATTTACTTGCCTTCAAGGAACAGTAAAGAATTTCTAGTTAAAATAATTAATCTGGTTTCAGGGTTATTCCATTTACTGTCTATACTCAAAATTTAAGTCAATTGTTGTGTATGTGACATGTTCACTACTTTGACTGAATTATTCCTCCTTTTTCTATTATACATCTAATTAAGGTACTTCTCATTCACTCTATTAATTTGCATGAATGCATCCTAATTCATATGCTCGATGAGTCTGTCTGCTCCACAAAGAAATTTGGCAATATTATATGACATTTGTATTAGCCATGAATTTAGAAAAAGAAGAAATTATCAGTACCTATAGATTTCATGTGTTAATGTGGGAGCATACTTCCTCAATTAGGATGAATGCAGTTATAACTGAGAATGTTTGCAAGGCATGCTTTCTAATAGCTTTACGATCTTTCACTTTTACCTGTGACAATACCATAAAACTATTTGATTCAATTGATACAGACTCCAGGATATTAAGAAGGTTACATGAGACGAATACCAAGTCTAATGACAGATGCATCGAAGTGCAAATCTGAGCTCAGTGACTTTTGGCAAGCAGGCTGAAGAATTCTGGCACCGATCAACATGTCTATAACATTCTGCAAGCATAAAAAGAGATAAATATATCTCTTAAATTGTTTTTCCATGCTTCTTGCCTGGGTGCACTCACACAAAAACATGTCTGTGTTTGGGATAGAGTGTGTGCTTGTGTGCATATATTATCCATGTTCATATGTGTATGTGTACTATAGGGGTGTATAATTAAAATTGCATGTGCTAATGTTTTAGGATCTTTCTGTCTATTCAAAAGTGAGTCAAGATAAATGGTACCCTGCCATGTGGAAAATGAACAACTTAGATATTTAAATAATAGATATTTTTGTTCAAAGTTCTATGCTGGCTTATTTTCATTCATTTTCACTACAGCCCTGTGTGAAAAAAATCACTATTATGATGATTCCACTGAAGAAAAACTGAAGGTGTGCACTTTTATCAAATCAAGAGGCACAGAACTTTATGGCATAGGATAAACTTGGAACAGTCACTCATGCACTGATCAACATGCAGATAGAGTACTACAATGCTCTTTACATGGGACTGCCTTTTAATCCTTCCCAGAAATTGCAACTGTTTTGGAACATGGCGGCCTGTGGTTCTCTAACACCAGGCATTGGCAATATATTACTGTGCATCCATAGATTGTGCCCATGAACTGCTTACTGGGTCATTTCCAAACACAATTTAAAGTGCTAGCATTAATCAAAAAAAAAAAACACAACTTAATGGCTTGGCACCTGGAGCCATGTTTTCCAACCAGATTTTGCCTATCCTGTTAAAATCATGTCAGGCAGGTCTCCTTGCACATATTTCCCGAGTGTCAAAAGAGACAAAGCTACAAGGCATGACTTTTCCATAGCAGAGCCAACATCATGGAATGATCTTCCCACTGAAATCAGACCGGTCCCCTCCCGGATAGCTTTTAGTATATTCTCAAAAGTGGAGCTTTCTTTTCAGCAATGTTATTTGCACCTCCTGTTATTCATTTTTTCCCCTACTTGTTGTTTTGCATTGCAATGCAGACTGTACCCTGTTTTAATTGCATTGCTATTATTTTCATTGTGACATTGTAACTGCAAGAGTCACAAGACTGCAGTCAGAAAACAATCCAATAAATAAATACGTAAAACTGTCAGAAACACTCCACTATTCTACTATAATCTGATTATTACGGAAAAGCCCCAACAGCCTTTTGTTGCTGCTGTTCCAGGCAACCAAATTAGAACCAAAGGATGGAAATTGCAGAAAGGCAATTTTTAGCTAAAGTTCAAATGAACCTTGTTAAGGCAGGCTTTTCAATTTGGAAGAAACTGTCCTTAGAGACAGTAGCTCTCCTTTGGTGGATATATATTAATTAGAGCTTCCACTACATTCAGTATGATAAAATTCTGGGATTTAAAAAGAATATGAGTATATATTTTTAAGTTTATTTTTAATTCTATAATCCCATAGTTCCCAGCTAGTCTATGCCTGCAATCCTATGTGCATCTACTTGGAGAATTAGAACTAGTAAATTCAGTAAAGTTATTCTGAATTTGATCTGATAGTGTTAAACTAAAAAAAATTCTTAATGGCTTGGCACCTGGAGCTATCTTTTCCAACCAGATTTGGCATATCCTGCTAAACCATGTCAGGCAGGTCTCCTTACACATATTTCCTGACATAAATATGCCATTTGTTTGTACTTCTGTGGAGTTAACTGGGATGGATGGATGGATGGATGGATGATTTCCTTCTGAAATATCAATCTAGCAACAAATTTAGAAGACAAATAGAATATTTCAAAATATAATTTCTAAATTTCTAACATTTCTAAAATATAATTTTGACAGTTTTTTCAACTTTAAATAAGGAAAGAAAGAGTCACGTGCATTATTATTATGATTCATTGCACAGTCAGCCAGTTGTTTAAACTGGATTGGACATTTTTATCCTCCTATCAAGGATCTGGGATAGGCAGGTGTCTTATTAGATTTTTAGTCTATCTATCTATCTATCTATCTATCTATCTATCATCTATCTATCTATCTGTCTACTTGTTTCCCCAAAAATAAAACCTCTCCTAAAAATAAGCCCTCCCCAAAAATAAGCCCTCCCTCAAAAATAAGCCCTCCCCAAAAATATTTAAACACATACACAGCCAGTCCCCACCATTTCCTCTGGTTAGGGTTAGGGAGACAGAGCTGGAAATCAGGTAAGATGGCAAGAAGAGCCCCATCTTGCTCCACACACCCCAAAATAATAAGATCTCACCGAAAATAAGTCCAAGTGCTTATTTCAGGTTTCAAAAAATATAAGGCATATAAGGGTCTTTTTGGAGGGAAACACGGTGTCTGTCTGTCTGTCTGTCTTTCTGTCTGTCTAGCTAGCTAGCTAGCTAGCTATCCACCTGTGTTTGTGTTTTCAATTCAAGCTGTAAAACATTCTTAATACTCCTGCTTTCTATTTTTCCCACAAAACCTCCTAAAATGGGTTAGGCCCAGGAGTGAAATCCAGCAGGTTCTGACAGGTTCTGGAGAACCAGTCGCAGAAATTTTGAGCAGTTCGGAATACCAGCAAATGCCATCTCTGGCTGGCTCCAGAGTGGGGTGGAATGGAGATTTTGCAGTATACTTCCCCTGCCATACCCACCAAGCCACACCACGCTCACCAAGCCATGCCCACAGAATCTGTAATAAAAAAAATTGGATTTTACCACTGGTTAGGCCAAAATAGAGTGACCCAATCTGCTTTCAGCAGACTGGGTCACTAAAGGACATCTAAAAGAATCTGCTGCTTTCTGGGCCAGCACCTTAATCACTGCAGCAAACTGTAGGTATATTAATATATATTTCTTTCATTTCTTTCTTTTTATTTAGAAATGAAACGTTTTCTAATGGTTAGAAAATTTATTTAACCACCTATTAGGAAAAAAGAGCCATGTCTTAAATTAAGAATCTAATCTTTTTTGCACATAGATAAAATGACTGGCAGTATTTTGCCAGATAACTGATGAAGGGCCTCTGGTGGCTCAGACTGCTAAGACAGTCTGTTATTAACACAGCTGCTTGCAATTACTGCAGGTTCTAGCCCCACCAGGCCCAAGGTTGACTCAGCCTTCCATCCTTTATAAGGTAGGTAAAATGAGGACCCAGATTGTTGGGGGCAATAAGTTGACTTTGTATATAAATATACAAATAGGATAAAGACTATTGCTAACATAGTGTAAGCCACCCTGAGTCTTCGGAGAAGGGCGGAATATAAATGCAAATTTAAAAAAATTCAATTTAGGATTATGGTCTCCTCTTCTCCAGCAAATTAAGATTCCGACATTAACATTGCATACAATGTCTGATAGCAGCCCAAGAAGAAATATTATCAGAACTGTAAGGATCCTTACTGCCAAAGATGGTACATCCGAAGCCAATCCACAGGCAACACTATCACAATTGTCCCATTTTGGTGACATTGTGGATAAGTGACCATCTCTCCCACTTCTGCAGCATCTTTGGGTGGGGGGAATACTGCACAATTCATCTTTATTTAATCAGTGTAAAATGAACGGGGTTTTGCAGGATGTTGGGTCTTGTTTCAGGTACCCTCTGGGTAGAAGGCAAGTAGAATTGGCTGGCCAAAATAGCTTACCATCTATTTTATATGATGCTAATTAACCTGAACTTAAAGGTGGCGAGGAATCCTAGCTAAGAAAGAAGATTGATTATAAGGAAATCGGTTTTGCAGCTTAGCACTTTGTTTGTGTCACTGCCTTCTATTCTTTGCTTGATAGCAAGGCATTGATTTAAGAGCCAGAGAGTCGTTCTGCCTCTGACCAATTGCTCTTCTCCAGTGCTCCCTTGAAAAGTATTCCCCAACTGGGCCTGCTAGGGGCCATTCATTCTGAGAATGGTACAAATTTTTAAGCGTAAGTCTTGTGGCTCAGATGAGAATAAATGGGCTTGCTGTTTAGATTTCTTGCTAGTATTTGTCCATAAACGTTGACTCTTTAGCTCCAAGATTGCCCTAGTGATCCAAGAACAGCCCCCTCTTTGTTAGCGCTAACCTGAATCAATTATCCCTAGCTATCCCGTGGGAAACAGAAAGACAATAAAGAGAAAGAAACAATAGAGAGAAGCTTTCAGCCAGTCCAAATTACACTTAGCACCATCTTGTGGCCACAATAAATATAATGTCTCCACAGCATTATTTTATACACTGGAACACAGCAGCCTTTCAAAGAACTACTGTTGTTCCTGCTGCTACTACTACTACGACCTTTTAGATTTCTATTGTTGCTCTAATTTTCTACCTAGCCTTGAGAAACTAATTTATGTAAAGAAATGACATTTTTGTTAGACAGTGATGTAGTGACAAGGTTATGTACTCACTAGTGAGTTCTATCATCTTCTAGCATCATCTAAA
This sequence comes from Ahaetulla prasina, assembly GCF_028640845.1. Lineage (NCBI taxonomy): Eukaryota > Metazoa > Chordata > Lepidosauria > Squamata > Colubridae > Ahaetulla > Ahaetulla prasina. The sequence goes on along the minus strand of NW_026682042.1, from coordinate 9,804 downwards.
TATTGTTATGTTGCCTCAGTGATAGCTGAATGGCTATTAAAATATATCCCTAGCACATAAGAAATATCTAGACATTGCTACATTGCTCTGGAGATCCTTTTTCTGATGCATAACGGCCAGAGACTTGATATGCTAAGCAACAAAATTTAAAAAAACAACCAGCTGTTCCATAACAACTGAAAGATTAGGGTTGTGTTTTCAGGGTATCCATAAGAAGATAATCTCCTTTTGCTGGTCAGATTACCTCATTCATCCAGCCCTCCATCCATACATCCTAATCTTATGTGGAAGACTGATAGTTCCTCAAGATCAGGTGACAGTATATTGTTTCCTTCTGAATCTTCTTTCAATAATATATTTAATAATATATAAGGTTAGATAGCAATGAATATCCCAATAGGTTAACCACCTTTAATATATGTCTCAAAAATAGTCTGGACAGACATTTGATCAGGATCAGTGGTGGGATTCAAGTAATTTAACAACCGGTTCTCTGCCCTAATGATTTCTTCCAACAACCAGTTTGCCAAACTGCTCAGAAAGTTAACAACCGGTTCTCCCGAAGTGGTGCGAACTGGCTGAATCCCACCACTGATCAGGATAATATAAGGTCTCCTACCTTAAGCAGGGGGTTGGACTAGAAGACCTCTAAGATTCCTGCCAACCCTAAGATTCTACATTCTATGTTCTATGTATTTGAATAGAGAGAAGGTATATAAATGAAATAAATGTGGTATGCTCACTGTAGCTGCATTTAATTATATTCATTTTATTTTTACCTTTACTTTGCTGTTTTTGAGAGGGGCACTTTGAAATCTGACTCCAGATCACCATTCAGTGAAAACTTCCAAAAGTTGGAAGTCACAGAAAACTTATTATTCCTGCCCTGGATAATCTTGAGAATTGCAGAAAAGGAGGACTTAGTGCTTGGGAAGAGTTAGATTCAATGTGCATAATGGAGAAAATACCAGGCCTCTCAAGAGCTTCTCCTTAGAAGTGGGGTAAAGGAATCACCTGCAAATTTAGTTCATCTCTGTTTCAAGGTCATTGAGCCAGCACTTCCCAAACACATTTCCATGGTTATGGAGCGCTGTCCATAAATACCTATTGGTACCTATTTATCTACTCACATTTGTATGCTAGGCTTGGCAGGAGCTGGGCCGAGGAAGGGAGCTCACCCCATTGCATGGAGCTCAGGTCTCAAACCTAGGCTGCTGGCTTTCCAGCTGACAAATCCAATATCTTAACTAGTGAGTCACCATGCTGCCCTTTAGAGGTGGGGGGGGGGAAGAGCTATATTCTCAGACCTAGAATGAATTATTATAGTGGAGCTTCCAAATGCCTAGCCATTCTTAAAATCCCTTTCCTCAGTTCTTAAAGCTAAAATATGATATGAACATATGTAAAGGTAATGCTGAACACATAGTTACTCTGAACAGGCAGACCTTTATTAAATATTTTTACTTATCTTGAATACAAGTTATACAAGATGATACCATGTTCCTTTTACCAATGATGTCACATCAGACACCCCTAGATAGAGAGTTAGGGAAATGGGTGTAGATATAGACATGGACATGCTCCAATATAATTTAATTGCCTCAGACACTTCTGATGTCTACATACAGTCTGTGTTTCCTAAGAAAGAAAGACCTTAACCAACCCCTTTTCAGCAGGAAGAGGAAAAAGCAAAGATGGACCAGATGCTTTTCTCCTACCAGAGAGAGTTCCATCCTCCTGCTAATCCTCATTTGTTAAACCGTTTGCCTAACAATAGATGGCCTGTCATGTAACCACTTGATTATTCCCCAACTGATCCTTTACTGTTACAACCCAGTTGTCATAATTCTATATATGAATCATCAGTATAGGAGGAAGAATTTGGGATAATATCATTGATAGCCATGGTGCTGGAAAATCAAGGTCCGAGGCTAAATCACCTTCTCTTGATTTTGCCCCTAGAGCAAGGTGCTATTCAGCAGGTTCTGGCAAGTTCTGGACAAACGGTAGTGGAAATTTGAGTAGTTCAGAGAACTGGCAAATACCACCTCTGGCTGGCCTCAGAGTGATGTGGGAATGGAGATTTTGCAATATCTTTCCCAAGTGTGGGGAGGAATGGGGATTTTGCAGTATCCTTCCCTGCCACGACACCAAGCCACGCCCACCAAGGCACCATGCCTCAAGGCACACCCACAGAACCGGTAGTAAAAGAAATTGAATTCCATCACTGTCCTAGAGATTCAAACGTTAGTCATCCAGTTTGTGTAACCACCATAACATTATGGTGAGAAGCTAGAAGACAGGGGTGCACGCAAGTGCTTTGGGGGACATCGGAAGGATGCTCCTGAGTGGCTTCAAGTAATCAAAGATGATCAACCATCTGTGCTCAGATTGAGACTTGAAACGTCTGACTAAGAGCTCTCAAACACTGAAACAAATTTCTACAACAGCTGTCGTGTCCCACTCCTCCGCTGACGGCCGGGTCAGGGAAATCCGAATCAGGCTTGCCTCTGCAGCTCTGCCCAAAGTCCTAGCAAAGTCCTCAGAGCAGGCAGGAGACCAGTAAGTGACTTCAGCAAGATAAGTTCGACTTTTGCCTGACTCAGAGACTGCCAGAAAGCAGATCCTTTATATAGGCCATGGGGTGTGGCTCCATGACTCAGCACTCATTAAGGCCTGCCCCTCCCTTCCTTCTGTTGCCTCCGCCTATCCAGCCTTCTGATGCAAGGGTCACACCAATCAGCAGCTGTTGGGAATAAACCCTCCTCAGGCTCACATGCTGTGGAGGAGGGAGGGTCTAGCTGCTCCGTTTGCCTGGGCATGGAGTCAGGGCTGGGGCCGGGAGATGCTCCTTCTTCTGCAGTTTGTGTGGGCATGGAGCCAGGACTTGGGCCAGGAGGCATACATTCCTCAGTGTTCGGGAGCAGGTAAGAAGGCCCCGGCTGCTCTGAGGGCGGGCAAGACACAACAACAGCTTTGTTTTGATCTTCCTGTCTAGACCTGGCCAACGCTTTCACCTCAGTCTCTGAACTGAGGCTACTGGTAAGAAACATTGATTTAGCTTGAATTGGATAGGACTGGAACTAAGGCTCTGCTGACTGATTTCATTGGGGGAACCTCCATCACCTTTTATAGCCAGGACATTACAAGAGTTTTGTGGGCCAAGACAAGCAGTTTCTTTAGCAATAAAATGCTTGGATTTACAAATACAAGTCATCCAAAACCTGATTTGGATGACTTGTAATTGTACAGGTCTACCTGATTTGTCTTTTCTGAGAATAGTGACAACTGTAAGATTTGCTGGGGGTGGGGATGGAAAACCAACCCTGTTGCTTCGGAAAAGTCAAACCCACAAGGAAACTTGTTTAGCCTTAAAATCTGGAACACATTGAACTTCTTCCTGTAAGATGCACATTTGGGATAGAACTATTTGCTTGTGGATACTTCTCAAGCAAGACACTAAATTTGTCAGATAAATTATGTCTCACTTACCAGCTCTCCAGAAATTCCTGTTGAATTGTCTACAGCATAGGTTACACCCATAACTCTATGCAGGAAAAGACCTCTGAGACCTATTGTACTATCCTAGATAGATTTTTTTTTAAATCCCACAAGGTTTGCTCACATTTCTTTCTGTTTCAGTTTATTCTGATGTTCTTTTTCCTAGATTTCATGCTTGTTATGTAGAGTTGGCATTTTCCCTTTCATATGAACACATTACATTCCTTCCTACACAGTTTACTGTGCAGTATGAAAGTTCATTGAAAGATAGATTAGGGGAAAACAACTCTCAAAACATAAAATGAATAAAAGCAGATAAAAGCAGGCAAATGTTATTGGTTTATTATTTTGGTTAAAACAAAATACAGAGCAAAATTGACATACTATATAGCCACATATGTTGTCTTGACAATAGAGTGTTTCTTAGTTTTGATGGATGAATGGTCACAACATGCAAGAGGCTGTCCTTTTCTGTTAACACTGGTCAAAGTAGCAAATGCCACACTATAATTTAACATTTCAGATTTCAGCCTATCTGCTCACGGTTTCGTTTTGGGTCTGGGAGGCAGGTGTCAAAGCTTTAAAGAGAGCGGGCATTTGTTCAGCCACAAAATTTTAAATGCAAAATATTGAGAAGAAATATTTTAGCTCTACATCAGACTGAAAGATTAGACATAAAAGGCTCGAGTGTAGATAATAAATATAGAGAGAAGAAATGTCAAGCTATAAAGGGTGCACTTGTTCAACAATGGAGATTTAAAAGAGAAAATGGAAAGTTTAACTCTACATCAAGCTGAAAGAGTATTTTTAAAAATGGATGGAATAGCAATAAATGTATTTAAGTGGGAAGATATATAGAAAGTGTACTCAGGCGGTCTAAACTTATAAATGGGATGGGAAGTTGTGGCTCTCCATGTGTTAAAGCAGGGTCTCAACCTTGGTCCCTTTAAGACTTGTGGACTTCAACTCTGGGAGTTGAAGTCCACAAGTCTTAAAGACCAATGAGACCCCAGTAAAATACAGCCTCCAGCAGCCTTTTCCTCCTTCACTGCTTTGGAGTTGTACTTCAGGAATATCTGGAGAGCTACAGTTGCCCATTTCTGATTTAAATCTCTTCCAGTTCTTGCTAAGGAAGGAAGGAAAGAAGGAATCCTGGAAAAATCTTGTGCAATACTTTTGCACTTAATTGAGCCAAAGTAAGAGTTAATATGTTTCGTGAGTGCCATAATTCAGTTAATTATCCCAAGCAGCTAAATCAGATGGAGTATTTTTTATTCCTAAACAGCTTCAGGTTGTCAGAGAGTGAATTTTCCACAACCATCCATGTTGTTTAATACCATAACCCAGAATTGGCCTATTTTTTTTTCTTTCTAGTCTGCCAAAGGAGGAGACCTAAATTTGTAAACAGTTTAAACAAAAACTTCCTTCACTATTTTGGAAAAGAATGATGAGCAAATGCTGACTGTCTGCAGGCTCCAAGTAAGGTACCAGGCTGCTTGCAAACATGTATCCCACAAATATCACCACAACAGTGATGGTTCCCAATGAGAAAAAAAACCTTAAGATAAATCCCACACACTTGAAAACATTCATACACAATTCCACAGGCTGCCTATATAAATAATGAAACTCTGGCACCAGGTTCATCTGGAAAAGATCACCCATCAGATGTCGGGCAGAGCCACCCTTTATTGTAAGGTACCAGCTGCATGTAGGCAAAACAGCGAGATCTAGCCTGCCTATCATAAATTTCCACCAAGTTAAATTGGAATCTGTATTATTCTTAACTAAACTGGACTGGTATCAGTCCCATTTCGTTATTCAGGCAGACACAATTCTTCAATTCATGGCTGCAACCCTGGGACCATAGCTAGGATGCAAATGACATCCTGGATCCACAAAAACACCCTGACCTTGGTCCTTCACAGTTCTAGATAACAACTAAGAGAGGTGGCAAGTCATTCATTCCATGGACATCTCCTTGGTTGTCACTTTTCTCCCTCAATGTGTTTTCTCTTGGATCATTTGCAGGTTGGAGGGAACTGATTTGTTGATTGTTGTTGAAGGACAGCAAGGGTGGGAACCTTCTCAGATTATCTTCTGCCCTCTGTGACCATTTTAGGAAAGAGAGAAGAGTACAGAGGAGAGGGGGAAAACTGGCAGTAATAGAGCGGGGATAGGTGCTGGAAAGGTACATAGTCTGCCTGAATGGAAGTCATAATCTTGTGGATTGTTATCACAGACCACAATGCAGCACAGCAGTAGGCAGCGGTTACAACCATCTGCATCTTGAGACATCTGACAGTTAGAAAAGAAAATGCTTGCAAATTCAGCATCCTGAATTATACCAAGACTAAGAATTAGGCCCAATCTAGTCTCGAAGCCTTTGCTGTCACTATTACAAGAGATTGCTTGTTCCAGCACTCCAACACTCCCTCTCATTTTTCCCATCTATTATTGTCTGTTTGACCACTGATGAAGGGCTTGTGATATCACATAACACTAATACTGTCCTGATACAGAGTAATAGATTCAGGAAGTGGATAAGAATAGTAACCGAAATAGTAATAGTAAATAGTAATCAATGCTAATGAAGAACAAAAGTAGACTACAGTAAAAGATACTATACATTTAAAGATGTACATAATGTATGAAATAATAGGCCATAAACTGGAATTATGAAATTTTAATTGTTACCAATAGTGGAAAGCTGTAAAAATGGAAATGTGCTTTTAAAACAAAAAAGGTTGAATAAAGACTATTAAAAAAAGAAGAAGAGTAACCTCTGAAGTGAAGACTTTATGGGGTGCCAAAACCACCAATAAGAAAAGCTGAGTGGTTAATCACTTACAAATTCACTTGCACAGTGTGTATACAGTTTCTGTGTCTCAATCCTGGAAAAAGCCGGTCCCCTTGAAATGCACTCCAACAATTGTTGATGAAAACCAAAAAAAATATTATCGTTTGTCACATAGTCAGCCAGATACTTAAACAAGATATGGCATTTTTATCCACCCATCAAGTCCTTCCCAAGGAGTCGGCATTGGCAGATGTGGATGTCTGATAGTATTAAAGGTATCATCTCAGGATGTAAGCTGTTCCAAGCAAAGCTGTCTTTTGCAATTGACTAATGGTGATTTGTCGAAGCCAATGGTGTTCAAGTGGCGCCTATTACTATTTCCTTTGCTTTGTTTTCCACAGTCATTCTATTTCCATTTGCATGTCTTTGGATTTTGTTGACTTCTCTAGTTCTTTCTCTTCTATTCTACTTTCTCCAGGTATTGCCATGCACACTATCCAGATTTTTTTTCTTTATTTTTCTTTTCTTTTATTTATTTATTTGTCGAGTACGTACTAGATAATATATATAAGTATAAGCATGAATTGAATACATAAAATGAATACAATTAAAGGGAACATTAGGACAGGGATGGTAGGCACACTGGTGCTCTTATGCACGCCCCTTACAGACCTCTTAGGAATGGGGTAAGGTCAACAGTAGCCAGTCTAAAGTTAAATTTTTGGAGATTTTGGGATGAAACCACAGGATCAGGTAGTGCATTCCAGGCATTGACCACTCTGTTGCTGAAATCATATTTTCTGCAATCGAGTTTGGAGTGGTTTACCTTGCCTTTGTAGTCATTGACAGGTAGGACATCGTGGCAGATAATTTTATGTACTACACATAGGTCAGACCAAAGTTGGCATATGTCAGACTACCTCTGATTATAGCTAAGAAAGAAAACACCTTGACTTCATTTGAATTAAAGACAAGTACTTTTACTAGCTACAGTCATGATGGCAGCGTATAAAGTTGGATCTGAGACAGAATAAGGCTAACACATCATATCCCCCCCAATTGTCCCTCCTCCTTCAGGAGGTCAGGCTGGTCTGGTCCAATGCCAACTCCTTCTCGTGGTAATCTTCTTCCACAGGTCTCTAGTTGTCAGTCATTCGAGGAATGCAGTTTCAGTTAGGAAAACCCGTTATTCATCCTCAGCCGTTAATCCCCCACAAGGTTATGTCAGCCGACACTCATAATAGGCTCCCTTCCCCTACCCTGTACAGTGATATGATACATCTGATTCCTATAATTGTTAGATAATACAGCATAAACATTTCACATTCTATCTACTGCTATAAACTATTCAAAAGTATACGAAGATTAGAGCGGAGGCTGACATTCGGCCCTCCTGCAACAAGGACGTCAGTCCTAGAAAGGAAAAAAGAGAAGTTAGGGTTTGTCAGGATATTTTTTATAGAATTGTGCTATCTTTTCGGAAGCCCGAACATCTTCTTTGTTTACCCATTCAGCTTGGGACAAGGGGAAGTGTTTCCAAGCCACGAGATATTGAATTCTATTTCTATGTTTCCGTGAATCTAATATTTCTTTAATTTCAAAATGCTGTTCTCCCTCTATGAGAATAGGTATAGGAGGGGATGTATGGGTCGCACGGAGAGTGGAAGTATGCTCTGGTTTTAACAAGCTCACATGGAAAACGGGGTGAATTCGTCTAAGTGTTTTTGGCAAGTCCAGTTGTACAGTCACGGGGTTCCATACCTTTGACGGGCTGCTTGCCTTACTTTCACTTCACGGAAAAGACGCAAGGCTTCCTCCAACTGGAGCTTGTCCTTTATCTCTTGCTCTCCCTGCCAATCCGAAAGCCTAAACTTCTCTTTTTTCTTCCTTTTTGTCACTCCAGAGGGAAGCTCTTCTGTGTCTGGTTTCCAACTTTTATCTTCCAGCTGTAATTGTTCCATCCACCGATCTCTGCAATCTTCCAGCTCAGGGTTAAAGTGGCAGCAGGAATTCCTCCGGACGCCTCCCGATTCAGCCAGCGACTGGCTCTCCTCACATTTTAAACTCTCCTCCTCGGTTGCGGTTGCAATCCTGGTTAGAAGACATGCTGTGAGATCCAACTTAATGTCAGACTACCTCTGATTATAGCTAAGAAAGAAAACACCTTGACTTCATTTGAATTAAAGACAAGTACTTTTACTAGCTACAGTCATGATGGCAGCGTATAAAGTTGGATCTGAGACAGAATAAGGCTAACACATCATATCCCCCCCAATTGTCCCTCCTCCTTCAGGAGGTCAGGCTGGTCTGGTCCAATGCCAACTCCTTCTCGGCCCCTCGTGGTAATCTTCTTCCACAGGTCTCTAGTTGTCAGTCATTCGAGGAATGCAGTTTCAGTTGGGAAAAACCCGCGTTATTCATCCTCAGCCGTTAATCCCCCCCCCACAAGGTTATGTCAGCCGACACTCATAATAGGCTCCCTTCCCCTACCCTGTACAGTGATATGATGCATCTGATTCCTATAATTGTTAGATAATACAGCATAAACATTTCACATTCTATCTACTGCTATAAACTATTCAAAAGTATACGAAGATTAGAGCGGAGGCTGACATCATAGTTCTAAATTGTCTAAGCCCAAAATTTCAAGTCTGATGGCATAAGGTTTTTTGTTGTGAGTGGAGGAGGGGAGGACTATTTTTGTGAAATATTTCTGGACAAGTTCAATTGTATTAATGTCCGATATGCAGTGTGGGTTCCACACAGACTAGCTGTATTCAAGAATTGGTCTAGCAAATGTTTTGTATGCTCTGGTTAGTAGTGTAATATTAATCTGGGGTATTATGTGGCAGGAGCCTGTCTGTTTAAAGCCCAAGAGCACTTACAAAGTCTTGCTAGCAGTCAAAAGGTATTTTTTTACAGATCTTCCAATCACCATTGTTACTACTTTCTCATGTGTTACTACTTTGTCTGTATGTATTCTTGTAGCAGCTAACCAGGTGGTCCACTGTTTTTTCATTTTCTTTGCAGAGGCACCACTTGCTGTCTGTTGCTGTCTTCTCAGTTGTCATTATTATTATAACATATTATTTTATTTACACAAAATGACAGTATACACAGCAAACGAGATAACTATGCTGGATTTCATATCACAGATCACTAGTCGAACACTTCCCAAGTGTTCCCATAACATATTATTATTATTATTATTATTATTATTATTATTATTATTATTATTATTATTATTATTATTATTATTATTATTATTATTATTATTATTATTATTATTATTATTCCCCTTCCCATATAACACAATAGGAAATCACTGCTACTTCAGTTAACGTCTGTTGGCCTTCATATACATTAAGTTCTTGTGACTAGAATGTCATAATGTATCAGCATAGTATACACGCAGATCAATGCAGTGTGTCTTTTTGTAATTGTTAGATGGATCTTGCAATAATGTATTGATTTTCAAAGTGCCATTCAAGATTTTTCAGAAC
>NW_026682041.1:0-12065 GCF_028640845.1 Ahaetulla prasina | reverse complement strand
TCCACAGATAGATAAAAATGAAAAAATCAAGGATACACTACCTTCAAAGTTGCCATATGATCAGTGTAGGTTTGGATCTGCTTTCTGGGTGGATGTGTGGTGGTGACATCCTGTGTGGACCTCGTGAGTGTGGGTCTGGTGTCATTCCTCATGTTAGGGACTCGTTTGTCAATAAGGGCAGGTTTCCAAATGGCTGGTAGGCGGGAGGTATCATCTCATTTGTTCATGCTGTGTGGATGTTTTTCTATCTCGATGGCTTCTCTGATTATTCTGTTGTTAAAGTGTTCAGTTTTGGTGATAGTTCTGGTCTTTTTAAAGTCAATATCGTGTCCTGTGGCTTTAAGGTGTTGGACCAGGGAAGAAGTTGGTTCCTCTTTTTTGACTGAGTTCTTGTGTTCTTCAATGCGTGCACTTATTCTTCTGTTGGTTTGTCCAATGTATGTGGTGGGGCAGGCGGTGCATGGGATTTCATATACTCCTTGATTTTCTAACTCAATTTTATCTTTGGGGTTTCTTAGGATGGTGGATATTTTTCGGTTTGTGCAGAATGCTGTCTTGATGTTGTGTTTCTGGAGGATCTTGCTGATTCTGTCTGTGATGCCTTTTATATATGGGAGGAGGGCTGTGCCGTTTTCTTGTTCTCTGTCTTGGATTTTAGTGGGGGGTTCTTTTTGGATTAGTTTGGTAATCTTATTTCTGCAGAATTTCTGCACAAACTGAAAAATATCACACTTATTTCTGCACAAACCGAAAAATATCCACCATCCTAAGAAACCCCAAAGACAAAAAACCCCTCCAATCCATACATGCAGCAGACTCACCAGCTCGAATCCCCCTGCAACTCAGACTAATCTGAGCACAAACAAGCCCCCACCCAAACAGCTCACACCCCCAGCCAATCAGAGCACAAAAAAACCCCCATCCAATCAGAGCACAGCCAAGCTCCCACCCAATCAGTTCAAACCCCCTCTAGTAGTTAAAAAGGAAGAAACAGCTGCAATCACACATTGACGAAGCTGAAGCCTGAAGATGACGAATGAGACTTCGAAGACACTTCCAATTTTATATATATATATATATATATAGGTCTTTGGTCCTTTTAACTGCTAGTGGGGTTTGAACTGATTGGGTGGGAGCTTGGCTGTGCTCTGATTGGATGGGGGTTTTTCTGTGCTCTGATTGGCTGGGGGTGTGTCCTGTGTTGGTGGGGGCTTGGTTGTGCTCAGTCTAATCTGTGCTGCAGATTTGAGCTGGTGAGCTGCACTGCTGCTGTTTGGCCGTGTTGGTGGTCGTGCTACATCTTAGTGGGTGTCAGTCTGCTGCATGTATGGATTGGAGGGTTTGAAGTGGCTAATGTTGCAGCTGCGGTCTGGCTTCTGGTCCTTGGTCGTGCTTCCTGATCAGTGTGGGTTTGGGTGTGCTTTCTGGGTGGATGTGGTGGTGAAATCCTGTGTGGACCTCGTGAGTGTGGGTCTGGTGTCATTCCTCGTGTTAGGGACACGTTTGTCAATAAGGGCAGGTTTCCAAATGGCTGGTAGGCAGGAGGTATCATCTCGTTTGTTCATGCTGTGTGGGCGTTTTTCTATCTCGATGGCTTCTCTGATTATTCTGTTGTTAAAGTGTTCAGTTTTGGCGATAGTTCTGGTCTTTTTTAAGTCAATATCGTGTCCTGTGACTTTAAAGTGTTGGACCAGGGAAGAAGGTGGGTCCTCTTTTTTGAATGAGTTCTTGTGTTCTTCAATGCGTGCACTTATTCTTCTGTTGGTTTGTCCAATGTATGTGGTGGGGCAGGCGGTGCATGGGATTTCATATACTCCTTGATTTTCTAACTCAATTTTGTCTTTGGGGTTTCTTAGGATGGTGGATATTTTTTGGTTTGTGCAGAATGCTGTCTTGATGTTATGTTTGTGGAGGATCTTGCTGATTCTGTCTGTGGTGCCTTTTATATATGGAGGGCTGTGCCATTTTCTTGCTCTCTGTCTTGGGTTTTAGTGGGGGGTTCTTTTTGGATTAGTTTGGTAATCTTATTTCTCTGGAATCCATTGGATGTTAGTACGTTTGTGAGAGTGTGTAGTTCGGTTTTTAGGTGTTGTTCGTCAGCTAAGCATTTTGTTCTAGAGATGAGTGTCTTGGCTACGGAGTTGATCTGTGCTGGGTGGTGGTGTGAGTGCATGCAGATAGCGGTTTGTGTGTGTTTTCTTCTGGTAGATGGTGTGTCCTAGAGAGCCATTGGGTTTCTTGTAGACTAAGACATCTAGGAAGGGAAGTTGGTTGTTAACTTCTGTTTCCATGGTGAACTGTATTTTGGGGTGTAGGCTATTGAGGTGTGTGAGGAAGTTTTCAAGTTTTTCTTTCCCGTGTGGCCAGATTATGAAGGTGTCGTCTACGTATCTGAGCCAGAGTTTGGGTTTGTGATCAGATTTTTCTAGTGCTTGGGTTTCAAAGTGTTCCATGTAGAGGTTGGCAATGACAGGTGAGAGGGTGATCCATGGGTGCGCCTTCTATTTGTTTGTATTTTTGTCCGTTATAGATGAAGTATGTGTTGGATAGGCAGTGGTTGGTCAGATCTAGTATGTGCTTGGGGGGGTTATATTTGTTTTGGATAGCTGTCAAGGCTTCTTTGATTGGCACTTGGGTGAAGAGGGATATGACATCAAAGCTCACGAGTAGGGCGCTGGGCTGTAAGTTTTGTTTCTTTATGATCTCTATGAACTGGAATGAGTTTCTTACGTGTCAGGTGATGGATTCTGCATAGGGCTGTAGTTGTTTGGCGAGAAATTTGGCTAGGTTTTGTAGAGGTGAGCCTATGGAGCTGACTATGGGTCTGAGTGGGGGTTCCTTCTTTGTGTATCTTGGGAGGCCGAGCTTAGGGCATCTGGATGATTTCTCTCTGGGAATGATTCTTTGTTGGATTTCTTCGCTGATGGGGAGGCTTTTATTTTGGATCTAGTGGTTTTCTAGGTAGGTGGTGGGGTCTGTTTTAGGGGCTTGTATGCAGGGTCTTGGAGTAGGTTGGTTAATTTGGTTTGGTAGTCAGATGTGTTCATAACCACCGTGGCGCTGCCCTTGTCTGCTGGTAGGATTATTATGCTGGTATCTTTTTCAGGTTAAGTAGTGCTGTCTGTTCCTCTTTGGGTAAGTTGCTTTTGGGTGGCTTGCTGCTGCAGAGGATGTTGGTGATTTCGAGTCTGATTTTGTTAGCGTCCATCGGGGTTGATTTTGGTCAGGCTGGTTTCAACTCCGCATATAATGGTCTCAGTGGGGATGTATTTGGGAGTGACTGCAAAGTTGAATCCTTTGGAAAGGACATCGGTTTCAGCTTTGGTGAGGATCCTATCTGAGATGTTATGCACTGTTTGTTTCATGTGTTGCTGTGAGGGTGGAGGGTTTGTTTCGGCGTTCTTGTAGTCTTCGGAGTTTGTTGGTGTGCGTGTCTGTCTTGAGGGTGGTCTGTGTTTCGCTCTCCAGACGGCAAGTTGTTTGATTTGTCCCAAAGTGCCGGGTGCATCTTGTTGCTGAGTTTGAGGTGAAGTGTGAGGAGATCTTTGTTGATTTGATCTAGGAGGAATCTTTTGTGTGAAGTTCATTTCTGATTAAGGCCAATTCTGTTCTTTAGGATGCGTTTGGTGGCTGCAGAGTTGGAGTGGAATTTCAATTGGAAGCATTTGGGGATTAAATTTTATCAGGGCAGTTTCGTAGGAATGCGAGGTCACATAAAATGGAAGCTCTTTGGACTTCTAGTTTTTCATAGGTCCTGGTCAGATGGTGGATTTCCTCCCCGTAGAGGTGCAATATTTGTTTTCTGAGGTTTTCACGGGTGTTTGTATATAGGTCTTTGGTTGTTCGGGTTTTCTCCCGTGTAAAATTGGAAGTGTCTTGGCGACGTTTCGACGAAGTCTCATCTTCATCTTCAGGCTTCAGCTTCGTGCTTCTGGGAGCAATGTGTGATCGCAGCTGTTTCTTCCTTTAACTGCTAGTGGGGTTTGAACTGATTGGGTGGGAGCTTGGCTGTGCTCTGATTGGATGGGGTTTTCTGTGCTCTGATTGGCTGGGTGTGTCCTGTGTTGGTGGGGGCTTATTGTGCTCAGTCTAATCTGTGCTGCAGGGGGATTTGAGCTGGTGAGCTGCACTGCTGCTGTTCGGCTTCGTGTCCGTGGTCGTGCCACATCTTCGTAGTGGGTGCCAGTCTGCTGCATGTATGGATTGGAGGGGTTTGAAGTGGCCAATGTTGCAGCTGCGGTCTGGCTTCTGGTCCTTGGTCGTGCTTCCTGATCAGTGTGGGTTTGGGTGTGCTTTCTGGGTGGATGTGTGGTGGTGACATCCTGTGTGGACCTCGTGAGTGTGGGTCTGGTGTCATTCCTCGTGTTAGGGACACGTTTGTCAATAAGGGCAGGTTTCCAAATGGCTGGTGGCGGAGGTATCATCTCGCTTGTTCATGCTGTGTGGGCGTTTTTCTATCTCGATGGCTTCTCTGATTATTCTGTTGTTAAAGTGTTCAGTTTTGGCGATAGTTCTGGTCTTTTTAAATTCAATATCATGTCCTGTGACTCTAAAATGTTGGACCAGGGAAGAAGTTGGTTCCTCTTTTTTGAATGAGTTCTTGTTCAAACCCCCACTAGCAGTTAAAAGGAAGAAACAGCTGCGATCACACATTGCTCCCAGAAGCACGAAGCTGAAGCCTGAAGATGATTTAATGAGACTGTCAAACGTGGCCAAGACACTTCCAATTTTACACGGGAGAAAACCCGAACAACCAAAGACCTATATACAAACACCCGTGAAAACCTCAGAAAACAAATATTGCACCTCTACGGGGAGGAAATCCACCATCTGACCAGGACCTATGAAAAACTAGAAGTCCAAAGAGCTTCCATTTTATGTGACCTCGCATTCCTACGAAACTGCCGCGATGAAAATTTAATCCCCAAATGCTTCCAATTGAAATTCCACTCCAACTCTGCAGCCACCAAACGCATCCTAAAAAGAGAATTGGCCTTAATCAGAAATGAACTTCACACAAAAAGATTCCTCCTAGATCAAATCAACAAAGATCTCCTCACACTTCACCTCAAACTCAGCAACAAGATGCACCCGCACTTTGGGACAAATCCAAACAACTTGCCTGGAGAGCGAAACACAGACCACCCTCAAGACAGACACGCACACCAACAAACTCAAGACTACAAGAACGCCAGAAACAAACCCTCCACCTCACAGCAACACATGAAACAAACAGTATAACATCTCAGATAGGATCCTCACCAAAGCTGAAACCGATGTCCTTTCCAAAGGATTCAACTTTGCAGTCACTCCCAAATACATCCCCACTGAGACCATTATATGGAGTTGAAACCAGCCTGACCAAAATCAACCCGATGACGCTAACAAAATCAGACTCGAAATCACCAACATCCTGCAGCAGCAAGCCACCCAAAAGCAACACCCAAAGAGGAACAGACAGCACTACTTAACCTGAAAAGATACCAGCATAATAATCACTACCAGCAGACAAGGGCAACGCCACGGTGGTTATGAACACATCTGACTACCAAACCAAATTAACCAACCTACTCCAAGACCCTGCATACAAGCCCTAAAACAGACCCCACCATACCTAGAAAAACCACTAGATCCAAAATAAAAGCCTCCCCATCAGAGAAATCCAACAAAGAATCATTCCAGAGAGAAATCATCCAGATGCCCTAAGCTCTACGGCCTCCCAAGATACACAAAGAAGGAACCCCCACTCAGACCCATAGTCAGCTCCATAGGCTCACCTCTACAAACCTAGCCAAATTTCTCGCCAAACAACTACAGCCCTATGCAGAATCCATCGCCTCACATGTAAAAACTCATTCCAGTTCATAGAGATCATAAAGAAACAAAACTTACAGCCCAGCGACCTACTGTGAGCTTTGATGTCATATCCTCTTCACCCAAGTGCCAATCAAAGAAGCCTTGACAGCTATCCAAAACAAATATAACCCCCAAGCACATACTAGATCTGACCAACCACTGCCTATCCAACACATACTTCATCTATAACGGACAAAATACAAACAAATAGAAGGCGCACCCATGGGATCACCCTCTCACCTGTCATTGCCAACCTCTACATGGAACACTTTGAAACCCAAGCACTAGAAAATCTGATCACAAACCCAAACTCTGGCTCAGATACGTGAGATCACATCTTCATAATCTGGCCACACGGGAAAGAAAACTTGAAAACT
This sequence comes from Ahaetulla prasina, assembly GCF_028640845.1. Taxonomy (NCBI): domain Eukaryota; kingdom Metazoa; phylum Chordata; class Lepidosauria; order Squamata; family Colubridae; genus Ahaetulla; species Ahaetulla prasina. The sequence continues at coordinate 5,832 of NW_026682041.1, read as the reverse complement.
TCCTCACACACCTCAATAGCCTACACCCCAAAATACAGTTCACCATGGAAACAGAAGTTAACAACAACTTCCTTCCTAGATGTCTTAGTCTACAAGAAACCCAATGGCTCCCTAGGACACACCATCTACCAGAAGAAAACACACAAACCGCTATCTGCATGCACTCTCACACCACCACCCAGCACAGATCAACTCAGTAGCAAGACACTCATCTCTAGAACAAAATGCTTAGCTGACGAACAACACCTAAAACCGAACTACACTCTCACAAACGTACTAACATCCAATGGATTCCAGAGAAATAAGATTACCAAACTAATCCAAAAGAACCCCCACTAAAACCCAAGACAGAGAGCAAGAAAATGGCACAGCCTCCCATATATATAAAGGCACCACAGACAGAATCAGCAAGATCCTCACAAACATAACATCAAGACAGCATTCTGCACAAACCAAAAAATATCCACCATCTAAGAAACCCCAAAGACAAAATTGAGTTAGAAAATCAAGGAGTATATGAAACCATGCACCGCCTGCCCCACATACATTGGACAAACCAACAGAAGAATAAGTGCACATTGAAGAACACAAGAACTCATTCAAAAAGAGGAACCAACTTCTTCCTGGTCCAACACTTTAAAGTCACAGGACACGATATTGACTTTAAAAAGACCAGAACTATCGCCAAAACTGAACACTTTAACAACAGAATAATCAGAGAAGCCATCGAGATAGAAAACGCCCACACAGCATGAACAAACGAGATGATACCTCCGCCTACCAGCCATTTGAAACCTGCCCTTATTGACAAACGTGTCCCTAACACGAGGAATGACACCAGACCCACACTCACGAGGTCCACACAGGATGTCACCACCACACATCCACCCAGAAAGCACACCCAAACCCACACTGATCAGGAAGCACGACCAAGGACCAGAAGCCAGACCGCAGCTGCAACATTAGCCACTTCAAACCCCTCCAATCCATACATGCAGCAAACTGACACCCACTACGAAGATGTGCACGACCACGAACACGAAGCCAAACAGCAGCAGTGCAGCTCACCAGCTCAAATCCCCTGCAGCACAGATTAGACTGAGCACAACCAAGCCCCCACCAACACAGGACACACCCCAGCCAATCAGAGCACAGAAAACCCCATCCAATCAGAGCACAGCCAAGCTCCCACCCAATCAGTTCAAACCCCACTAGCAGTTAAAAGGAAGAAACAGCTGCGATCACACATTGCTCCCAGAAGCAGCTGAAGCCTGAAGATGACGAATGAGACTTCGAAGCGTCGCCAAGACACTTCCAATTTTACACGGAGAAAACCCAACAACCAAAGACCTATATAAACACCCGTGAAAACCTCAGAAAACAAATATTGCACCTCTACGGGAGGAAATCCACCATCTGACCAGGACCTATGAAAACTAGAAGTCCAAAGAGCTTCCATTTTATGTGACCGCATTCCTCGAAACTGCCGCGATGAAAATTTAATCCCCAAATGCTTCCAATTGAAATTCCACTCCAACTCTGCAGCCACCAAACGATCCTAAAAACAGAATTGGCCTTAATCAGAAATGAACTTCACACAAAAGATTCCTCCTAGATCAAATCAACAAAGATCTCCTCACACTTCACCTCAAACTCAGCAACAAGATGCACCCGGCACTTTGGGACAAATCCAAACAACTTGCCGTCTGAGCGAAACACAGACCACCCTCAAGACAGACACGCACCAACAAACTCCGAAGACTACAAGAACGCCAGAAACAAACCCTCCACCCTCACAGCAACACATGAAACAAACAGTGCATAACATCTCAGATAGGATCCTCACCAAAGCTGAAACCGATGTCCTTTCCAGGATTCAACTTTGCAGTCACTCCCAAATACATCCCCACTGAGACCATTATATGCGGAGTTGAAACCAGCCTGACCAAAATCAACCGATGACGCTAACAAAATCAGACTCAAATCACCAACATCCTCTGCAGCAGCAAGCCACCCAAAAGCAACTTACCCAAAGAGGAACAGACAGCACTACTTAACCTGAAAAAGATACCAGCATAATAATCCTACCAGCAGACAAGGGCAACGCCACGGTGGTTATGAACACATCTGACTACCAAACCAAATTAACCAACCTACTCCAAGACCCTGCATACAAGCCCCTAAAACAGACCCCACCACCTACCTAGAAAAACCACTAGATCCAAAATAAAAGCCTCCCCATCAGCGAAGAAATCCAACAAAGAATCATTCCCAGAGAGAAATCATCCAGATGCCCTAAGCTCACGGCCTCCCAAGATACACAAAGAAGGAACCCCACTCAGACCCATAGTCAGCTCCATAGGCTCACCTCTACAAAACCTAGCCAAGCCAAACAACTACAGCCCTATGCAGAATCCATCGCCTCACGTAAAAACTCATTCCAGTTCATAGAGATCATAAAGAAACAAAACTTACAGCCCAGCGACCTACCGTGAGCTTTGATGTCATATCCCTTCACCCAAGTGCCAATCAAAGAAGCCTTGACAGCTATCCAAAACAAATATAACCCCCAAGCATACTAGATCTGACCAACCACTGCCTATCCAACACATACTTCATCTATAACGGACAAAATACAAACAAATAGAAGGCACCCATGGGATCACCCTCTCACCTGTCATTGCCAACCTCTACATGGAACACTTTGAAACCCAAGCACTAGAAAAATCTGATCACAAACCCAAACTCTGGCTCAGATAATGACACCTTCATAATCTGGCCACACGGGAAAGAAAAACTTGAAAACTTCCTCACACACCTCAATAGCCTACACCCCAAAATACAGTTCACCATGGAAACAGAAGTTAACAACCAACTTCCTTCCTAGATGTCTTAGTCTACAAGAAACCCAATGGCTCCTAGGACACACCATCTACCAGAAGAAAACACACAAACCGCTATCTGCATGCACTCTCACACCACCACCCAGCACAGATCAACTCCGTAGCCAAGACACTCATCTCTAGAACAAAATGCTTAGCTGACGAACAACACCTAAAACCGAACTACACACTCTCACAAACGTACTAACATCCAATGGATTCCAGAGAAATAAGATTACCAAACTAATCCAAAAGAACCCCCACTAAAACCCAAGACAGAGAGCAAGAAATGGGCCCTCCTCCCATATATAAAAGGCACCACAGACAGAATCAGCAAGATCCTCCACAAACATAACATCAAGACAGCATTCTGCACAAACCAAAAATATCCACCATCCTAAGAAACCCCAAAGACAAAATTGAGTTAGAAAATCAAGGAGAAATCATGCACCGCCTGCCACCACATACATTGGACAAACCAACAGAAGAATAAGTGCACGATTGAAGAACACAAGAACTCATTCAAAAGAGGAACTAACTTTCCTGGTCCAACACTTTAAAGTCACAGGACACGATATTGACTTTAAAAGACCAGAACTATCGCCAAACTGAACACTTTAACAACAGAATAATCAGAGAAGCCATCGAGATAGAAAACGCCCACACAGCATGAACAAACGAGATGATACCTCCGCCTACCAGCCATTTGGAAACCTGCCTTATTGACAAACGCTCCCTAACACGAGGAATGACACCAGACCCACACTCACGAGGTCCACACAGGATGTCACCACCACACATCCACCCAGAAAGCACACCCAAACCCACACTGATCAGGAAGCACGACCAAGGACCAGAAGCCAGACCGCAGCTGCAACATTAGCCACTTCAAACCCCTCCAATCCATACATGCAGCAGACTGACACCCACTACGAAGATGTACGACCACGAACACGAGCCAAACAGCAGCAGTGCAGCTCACCAGCTCAAATCCCCTGCAGCACAGATTAGACTGAGCACAACCAAGCCCCCACCAACACAGGACACACCCCAGCCAATCAGAGCACAGAAAACCCCATCCAATCAGAGCACAGCCAAGCTCCCACCCAATCAGTTCAAACCCCACTAGCAGTTAAAAGGAAGAAACAGCTGCGATCACACATTGCTCCCAGAAGCACTGGCTGAAGCCTGAAGATGACGAATGAGACTTGTCGAAGCGTCGCCAAGACACTTCCAATTTTACGGAGAAAACCCGAACAACCAAAGACCTATATACAAACACCGTGAAAACCTCAGAAAACAAATATTGCACCTCTACGGGAGAAATCCACCATCTGACCAGGACCTATGAAAACTAGAAGTCCAAGAGCTTCCATTTTATGTGACCTCGCATTCCTCTGAAACTGCCGCGATGAAAATTTAATCCCCAAATGCTTCCAATTGAAATTCCACTCCAACTCTGCAGCCACCAAAGCGCATCCTAAAAGAACAGAATTGGCCTTAATCAGAAATGAACTTCACACAAAAGATTCCTCCTAGATCAAATCAACAAAGATCTCCTCACACTTCACCTCAAACTCAGCAACAAGATGCACCCGCACTTTGGGACAAATCCAAACAACTTGCCGTCTGGAGGCGAAACACAGACCACCCTCAAGACAGACACGCACACCAACAAACTCCGAAGACTACAAGAGCATGAAACAAACCCCTCCACCCTCACAGCAACACATGAAACAAACAGTGCATAACATCTCAGATAGGATCCTCACCAAAGCTGAAACCGATGTCCTTTCCAAAGTTCAACTTTGCAGTCACTCCCAAATACATCCCCACTGAGACCATTATATGCGGAGTTGAAACCAGCCTGACCAAAATCAACCCCGATGGCGCTAACAAAATCAGACTCGAAATCACCAACATCCTCTGCAGCAGCAAGCCACCCAAAAGCAACTTACCCAAGAGGAACAGACAGCACTACTTAACCTGAAAAAGATACCAGCATAATAATCCTACCAGCAGACAAGGCAACGGTGGTTATGAACACATCTGACTACCAAACCAAATTAACCAACCTACTCCAAGACCCTGCATACAAGCCCCTAAAACAGACCCCACCACCTACCTGAAAAACCACTAGATCCAAAATAAAAGCCTCCCCATCAGCGAAGAAATCCAACAAAGAATCATTCCCAGAGAAATCATCCAGATGCCCTAAGCTCTGGCCTCCCAAGATACACAAAGAAGGAACCCCACTCAGACCCATAGTCAGCTCCATAGGCTCACCTCTACAAAACCTAGCCAAATTTCTCGCCAAACAACTACAGCCCTATGCAGAATCCATCGCCTCACATGTAAAAACTCATTCCAGTTCATAGAGATCATAAAGAAACAAAACTTACAGCCCAGCGACCTACTCGTGAGCTTTGATGTCATATCCTCTTCACCCAAGTGCCAATCAAAGCCTTGACAGCTATCCAAAACAAATATAACCCCCAAAGCACATACTAGATCTGACCAACCACTGCCTATCAACACATACTTCATCTATAACGGACAAAATACAAACAAATAGAAGGCGCACCCATGGGATCACCCTCTCACCTGTCATTGCCAACCTCTACATGGAACACTTTGAAACCCAAGCACTAGAAAAATCTGATCACAAACCCAAACTCTGGCTCAGATCGTGAGCGACACCTTCATAATCTGGCCACACGGAAAGAAAAACTTGAAAACTTCCTCACACACCTCAATAGCCTACACCCCAAAATACAGTTCACCATGGAAACAGAAGTTAACAACCAACTTCCTTCCTAGATGTCTTAGTCTACAAGAAACCCAATGGCTCCCTAGGACACACCATCTACCAGAAGAAAACACACACAAACCGCTATCTGCATGCACTCTCACACCACCACCAGCACAGATCAACTCCGTAGCCGACACT
>NW_026682040.1:0-12069 GCF_028640845.1 Ahaetulla prasina | reverse complement strand
GAAGTTGTAAATTACATTATAATTTTTTTCTGAAACCAAATTGTTTATTAAGAGTAGGTTGTTTGTTTCTAGGTGGAAGGTAATGGATTGGTTGATGATAGATTCCATTATTTTGCAGGTGACACAGCATAGAGAGATTGGTCTGTAATTTTCAACTAGGCTGGGGTCTCCTTTTTTGAAGACCGTGGCTAGTGACCAAAGTTTGGGAAGGGAACTGGTCATGAAAGCTTTTTCAAAGATTATACTTAGGGGTTCTGTTACATTAGTGGAAAGCTTTTTTAAGAAGTATGCACATAGTCCATCAGGTCCAATAGATAGGGATGGTTTTAGTTTGCGAAGAGCTTTTTCAGCATTATCTTCTGTGAAATCTATATGTGTTAGGTCGTTGTACTCATTGTTGGTACAATTGGGGAATGTTGGGTATAAGCCATTACTGTTAACAAAGTCTGAGTCAAAGAATGTGTTAAAGAGGTTTGCTTTAACTGTTTCATCATTATATTTTTTGCCGTTAGATCCTTTTAGTAGTGGGAGAATAAAACCACTCTAAACTCTATTTTGTCAACTGACTCAGAACTGCACACAGTGGTTCTGTTCATCAATAAACTTTCTTCCCAATCAGCCTCCTTTTTTTTTTTTTTTATAAAAAAGTTTTATTTTTACAATCTTATCAAATAATTCATCCAATGTACAGTTATATACAATTAGTCGGGCCTGACCAGTCACCACCCCCCTTTTTAACCTTCTTCCCTCTTCTACCTTCTTTTACTTTCCAAACCTTCCTCTCCTTCTCTTATCTACCTCCTCTCCTCCCTCCACCCTACACTCTTCTCCCTCTTCTACCCCTCTTCCTTCCTCTTCTCCTCTTTCCTACCTCCTACTCTCTCTTTTTTCCCTCCCCACCGTTCTAAAATGGCAACTGGTCAGACCCGACCCTACATTAATTATATTTATACATCTTCAATAATCCCTGTACATTAATCATCACTCCATCACTAACCTCAACCCCCAATTCCTTCCCTTTACCCCCACCCCCACCCCGACTTCCCAGAACAAAATGCAGGGTATCAAAACTAACAATCATAATCTAAAATAATTCCTAAATTATAATCTCTAGTCTCCACGCTTATTCACACTCTCAATTCCCCTCTCCTTCAAAAATATATCTAATACAAATTATTTCCTAAATTTACTCATATGCTATTTGATATTTTTTTATCTGATACTTATTTTGAATATAATCAATCCACATTTTCCATTCTAAAATATATTTTTCTTGTGTATAGTCTTTCAAGTAAGCAGAGATTTTTGCCATTTCTGCCAGATTTGATACTTTAAGAGTCCATTCTTCAATTGTAGGTAATTCTTCTTTCTTCCAATATTGAGCAATCAAAAGTCTTGCGGCTGTTATTAAGAATCAATTTAGTCTCTATAGCTGTACAATCCATAATTATTCCTAGTAAAAAGAACTGCGGGGTAAACTTAATCTTCTTTTTCAAAATATTCTGCATGATCCACCATACTTTAATCCAAAATGCTTTAACTTTTTTGCAAGTCCACCATATATGATAATAAGTAGCATCTTCACAATCACATCTCCAGCATTTAGCCTGTACATTAGGATACATACATGACAATTTTTGGGGGTCTAAATGCCATCTATAAAACATCTTATAAAGATTTTCTCTCATATTTTGCGCTTGTGTAAATTTAACATTCCTCACCCAAATTCTTTCCCAAGTTTCCAACATTATTGGTTGCTGAAAATTTTGTGCCCACTTAATCATACAATCCTTAACCAAATCAGTCTCTGAATCTATTTCTACTAATACATTATACAACCTCTTAATATGCTGTTGACCTTGATCTCTCATTTGTTTTAACAAATTATCCTCAATTTGCTTAACACCTATTTTTTGATCTAATTTCCATCTAGCTTGTAGTTGTCCATATTGGAACCATGTATAATTTTTCCCTTCTTCCCCCATCTTTTCTCTAGATTTTAATTGTAACTCCCCCTTTTCCATACAAAGAAGTTCTTTATAAGTAACTACCTCCATCTTTTGATATATATTTATATTTTCTATCATGTGTCTCGGGATTGCCCATATTGGAATCTTTCCATCTAATTTGTATTGATATTTCCTCCAAACCCTCAATAATGCATTTCTAATTATATTATTTTTAAATATTTTATCAACTTTCTTATCATATAATAAATAGGCATGCCACCCATATAACAAACCATAACCTTCTATATTCAGAACTCTTTCCTCAGTTAAATTAATCCAATCAGTAATTAATGATAAAACAACTGCTTCATAATACAATTTTAAATTAGGCATTTTAAGACCCCCCCTTTCCCTTATATCCTGCATTACTTTTAATTTTATTCTTGGTTTTTGCCCATCCATACAAATTTACTAATCCCTTTTGCCATTCCTGTAATTTAATATCATTCTTAAACACCGGTATCATTTGAAACAAAAACAAAAAACCTGGGCAAAACATTCATTTTATAGCTATTCTTCCCAGCAAAGATAGTTGTAACTTCTTCCAACTCTCCATTTCTTTCCATACCTTCTGCCACAATACCTCATAATTATTTTTGTATAATTTAACATTTGAAGCTGTAATATATATTCCTAAATATTTAACCTTTTAACGATTTCAAAACCTGAAGTTCTTTCTAACTCTTCTTTTGTTGTATATTCATATTTTTAGTTATCATCTTTGTCTTTTGCTGATTCACCTTAAATCCAGATACTTTACCATACTGACCAATTATATCTTTTAAACCAGTTACTGAGTATATTGGTTGAGATACAGTAACAACCAGGTCATCTGCAAAAGCTCTTAATCTATAATCTTGATGTTTAACTCTAATTCCCTTTATTCGATCGGAACCACGTAGTTATTCAGAAGAATTTCTAAAGTTAAAATAAAAGTAATGGGGACAAGGACATCCCTGTCTCGTCCCTTTCTCAATTTTAAAAGTTTCTGTTAACCCACCATTTACTATTATTTGTGCTGTTTGCTTCTGATATATTGCTTTAATTGCACGAATAAAATAATCCCCAAATTGCATTTTTCTATTACTTTAAACAAAACTGCCAATCCAATCTATCAAAAGCTTTTCAGCGGAATGCTGATACTTGGTTGTTTTGTTCCAAATATTCAAGTAAATTTACGATTTGCCTCACATTATATCTCATCTGCCTACCCTTAATAAATCCTGACTGATCATTATGAATTATTTGATTCATCACTGGCATTAATCTATTAGCCAATATCTTGGTAAATATCTTGTAATCAGTATTTAAAAGTGATATAGGCCTATAATTCTCTGCTTTAATACCATCTCGATCTTCCTTCGGTATTAACGAAATAAAGGCTGTCCTCCATGAAGGGAACATCTCCTCCCATTTGAATTTTATTAAATAACTCTTTAAGTGGTTCAACCATCTCATTTTGTAAATTTTATAATAAACAGCTGTTAAACCATCTGTTCCTGGTGCTTTACCGATTTTAAGTTGTTTAATTGCTAAGAAAATTTCCTCTGAAGTAATTAATTGATTCAATTCTTCTCTTTGATTTTCTGTAAGCACACAAATATTTTGTTGTTGTAAATATCTTTCTATCTCTGTATCATCAACCATATCCCTAGAATATAACTTACTATAATACTCTAAAATGCTTTTTAATCAAGTTCTTTTGATAAACTTCCTTACCCCTATATTCTATTTTATCAATCGCTTCGTGATTTTCTGTTTTTCCTTATTAAATAGGCAAGCCATCTTCCTGGCTTATTGGCATTAAACGTATTATGTTTTACATATTGTAAATTAATTGCTACTTGATCTGCCATCAACATATTAAACTGACCTCTCAATATATTTATTGATTCTTTTATTTTACTATTTCCTGGGCTATTTATCAATAATTGTTCTTTCTTTTAATTTCCTCTTCCAGTTCCTTTTTCTTTTTCTGCAATTTATTTTGTATTTAATATTCATTTGTATAAGATTTCCTCTCATATAAGCCTTACTAGTCCCAAATCATCTCTATAGATGTCTCTTTTTCATATTCATAATAAAAATTCTTCATTTGTTTTTTACATTCATTTACATTTTGTTCATATTTAAACAAATTCTCATTCAACCTCCATGATCTCCTAGCCTCCTTTTCGATCAAATTCAATCCAAACTGGACTATGATCAGATAAAGTTCTTGAACAAATCTTCGTCTTCTTCACTCTAGAATACAAGTCATTAGTAATCAAATAAAATCAATCCTCAAAAATGATTGGTGCCTATCAGAAAAGAAGGTAAAATCTCTCTTCTGTATTATGTTCTCTCCAAATATCTCTTAATTCCAAGTCCTCCATCATTTCAAAAGCCTTTAGTAATTTGGCTTGATATCTTCCTTAAGCTTTTTTGTCTTTTGAGTATCCAACACACCATTCCAATCACCCATTAATATATATGATTTATAATCCCAAAATACTATTCTTTTATGTAAAAACTTGAAAAATTTTCTTGTTGTTGATTCGGAGCATAAACTCCTATTAATAATGTCTTCTTTCCTCCAACAAGAGTTCAATAGCAATGTATCTTCCTTGCTTATCCACCTCAATTAATTTTGCTGATATATCCTTCTTTATATATATAACTAAACCATTTTTTCTCCAAAGAGGAGGCAACAAAATGTACTCCCAGTTTTGAATTTATCAAATATTTCTGGTCTAAAGATCTAATATGTGTTTTGTAAACAAGTAATGTCATTTTTAAATTGTTTCAAATAATGAAATACTTTCTTCTTCTGTGAATTCAAACCATTAACATTCCAAGATAATAGTTTAATTTTATCGGCCAGGAAACTTTTGGAACACTAGCAAATCACATTTTGCTTTAGGCCTTGCTCCTCTTGTAGTAGTTGCCAGTTGTTGTTGTGCCTTCATCTCTTGTTCCTTGCGTTTAGCAGCAGCTCTTGTCAGCCTTTGTTCTTTGAATCTGACCCTTCATAGGTATTTCCAACACTTGTAATAAATCTTCTTCCATCAATCTGTTCTTGAACCTGCTTCACTTCTCTTCCTTCACTTCAGTCTCCTTTCTTCTAGCATCCAGTGGAGAAGACTTCCAACTTTAATGCCTCAACATAAAATTCTCTCGCTTTTCCAACTGTATTGAGACGATGTACTTTCCTGCATAATATACTATTATACCAGTTGGAATATCCCATCTATATTCAATCTGACGTTTTTAAGTTCATTCACCAGGAAGGCAAATTCCTTCTAGCTTAACATTTTTGGTGGAATTTCCTTTAATATTAAAATATCCTGACCAGCAATCTGAATCTTTTATATGAGGCTTGCAAAATCTGATTTCTCACTGTTCTATTTGTAAACAACTTTTTTGCCTTGCTATCCAAGAATTCACACGATATATTTATCAATTTGATAAGCCACATCTGCTGACGAGCTGCTAATATCTCAGCAAATACTTCAGAAAAATTTCTTAAATCCTCTTCTTTATTCTCTTTCAGACCACGAATTCTTAGAGCAAATTCCATATTTCTGTATTGTATCAAAACTATTTCATCATCTGTTTTTCCATTTTACTTTGAAATTCAGCCATTTTATTATATAATTTTGAATTATGTTGCTTAATTTCTTCAACCTCCTCTTCAATAAAATCACATTATTTGCCAAACTTTGTACTGCAATTACAAATCCTTCCTTAACTTCTTTATTTCCCACTTGAATTTCTGATATCTGCTCTTTCATTTCCAACATCTCCTCAGTTATTACTTTAAATTTTTTCTTGCATAAAGTCTTTTAAATTCTCTTGTACCGCCTCTAAGTTCAATGTTCTAGTCTCCACTGTATGAGCTGGAGGCACCAGCTGAGGAGATTCCAGAGCCCTTTGTTACAGTAGACTTTAATTGTTTGGCTGCCATCTTCTATATAATTATTTATTTATTTCCAACTTAATATTCAGTTTAAATCTTCTTAACCTCTGTCAAACACAGTCCTATAAAGCTTTTTAAAGCAATATTTAAAAGAAAATCTCTCCTAGATTCTAGGCAGCAAAGAGTTAAAGAGTTAAAGCAGCAAGTAACATGCAAATTACCAACTGCAGACAAACGCTGAAAGTATCACTTTTCGCTTTCCACTCGTTAACTTGTTAACAATTCGCCTCCATTTTCTTACTGTTTTCAAACTTGTTACAAAGTATCGGGGAATCGGCTTACTTGAAAGTTCTCCCACTTTCGTTCTGTCCGGTATAATCCTTTATTGTCCAAAATAAATCTCGGCGTTTGGTCGTGGTGATTGGTTCCGCCCAAGCAGAAGAATCCTCGGATCTGGAGCTCTTCGGGTTGCTGGAGGGAACTTAACCCTTCAAACCCCTTTTTTCTCAGGGGCTTTAGGGAAATTCAACCTCTGCCCTCAGCTCACCCCCTCCTCTTCTCCCGAAGAGAGGGTTTTTCGAACCGCTGGACAGCAGATTTAAGCTGTCCTAGCGATTCCACAAAATCCAGAGGTTGGGGGGCGTGGCCATGACCGTGGTGGGGTAAGGACCTTTCCTTCACTTCACAGGGCTTAATAATGAAGATTTATGAGGATTAATGCTGTTTGGAATGCACCGTTATGGATGAAAGTTAATAAATCGTGAAGTGGAAGTGTTAATAGCCCAGCAGACTGAATTTAAAACTGGTAGGTCATCTGAAACTGCTTGAATTAAGGAGTTTTTACTGCGTGGGATGACCGAACTGGCAGATACAATGAGTTTGGAATAAACTGCTGTCTTTTGCTTTCCTTATTATAATTATCGTGTTCTGTGTTAAATGCTGAGGCTAAGAAATATCAAAGACTGAATTTGCTAATGAGAAGAATTTTAATTGAAGAGATCGATCTTTTGTGCTGGACTGACTGGCTGACTGGCTGAAGAAGCTTTATTAGGTGGATAATTTTTTTAATTATTTTTCTTTTGAGAGGAAATTAATAGCTTGTTTATATTACAGAAAACAAAAAGGACTTTGTTTTGAAGTTCAAGCTGGTTTGTTTTTTTTTCTGCCGACGTGGAGAAAAAATGCGCTGATTAAGCTGTGAGGTAATTGTGTTTCTTTGTGGAGTGAATATGACTCATAAGTTACTGATAAGCTACTAACGGAGTGCAAATAAGCCGTTTCGCTTCAATTAAAGATTGTCGTCCTTGATCTTCATCAAGACCCTCTGTAAAATTGGTTTGACTGCTGTCCTTTGATCTTCACTAAGACTCTTTGAAAATTGGAATCCCAGTTTGAGAAATTTTTGGTTTTGTTTTTTTCAAAATGACTCAACAACTTTAGAAAGCAGCAAATTGCTGCAGCTTTAAATAAAATTGGGAAAAATAGCAGCACTATCAGAGCGTATAGATAATTTGACATTTAAACTGACATCCGGTGCAAAATTTAAAGCAAGATATGGATGATAACTTTGTTAAACAAAAGAGGAAATGACAATGATTAAAGATGAATGGAGCAGATGCATGTGCATGAGGTAAAAAGCAGATCGGCAAATTGGCAAAATATTTTATAAAATGAGCAGCAAGATAAGAGAATTTGTCTTTTGGAAGAAGAGATGGAAATATAATTTTGTTATCAGAGGAATCTCGGAAGAAAGGAAGATAAATTGAAACAGCGGGTTTTGAAATGGATTAATGATTTGGATACGCAACTTACGCTTCACAATAGCAGACCTGGCAAGCGTTTTAGAATTGGATATAGAAGGCAAAATGGTTCTAACAGGAATGTGCTTGTCAGGTTCGCAAATCTTGGTGATAAGTTGGAAGTTATGGCCAAGTTAAGAGAGTTGGGAGATGCTTTGAAGTTTGAAGGAAGACTATTCAAGTCTTCCCGCCTATATCAAGAGAAGAAAGGGCACGGAGATTTTTTTTAAAACCAATTACAAAAGTTTGGAGGGATAATGGAATTAAATACAATTGGAGGCCACCACAACAAATGAAACTTTTATAAAAAGGAAGGATGCATAATCACCCCAGATATAGATGCATTATTATATTTACGGGAGCTTGGACTGATTGAGATGGAGGATTTAATGGAGATAAAAGATCAAATGCTTCAGATGGGTGGAACATACGTGGAAACATCAATCTCAGAAGAAGAAAAAGGGGCTATTGGAGGGCAAGACTCCAAAGGGTTAAAGAGGAAAGAAATATCACCTGTGTTGGTTGAACAGAAGAAGAGTCGTGAGGATACAGTAGGAGAAGAAGCAGATAAGAGTCTTGGAAAATATGAAGCTGAATGCGGGTCATCGCTATCTTTTTTTTTGAGTGATGAATTTAAATAGACAGCCCGAAAGAAGTGCCCCGGGCATTGGCACGTCCCCTCTCCCCCATTCTCTTTATAGAGGCGAAACCGATGAGGATGTGGGGGAAGAAGATTGTTTGTACTTTATTGTTTGTTTTGTTTTTTGTTTTTTTTTGTTTTCTTATTGTTGTTTATATGGTAGTTTAATGTCGGGTGGTGGGGGGCACAGAAAGGAAGATGCGGGGATAGGATTAAAAAATTTATATTTTAAATGGGAGTTATAAAAATAATGTCATGGAATGTGAAGGGTACAGGGAATCAGATTAAAAGAAGAAGATTGGAGCTTAAGATTAAAAGGGATTTACCAGACATTTTATTTTTACAAGAAACTCATCAGAAATCTGAAGATTCAAATAGAATGTATATAAAAGGTATGCAAATATATGAAAAAGCATTTGGAACTTCAAAAGCTAGAGGAGTTGCAACACTGATATCAGATAGGGTGTACTTTGAAAAACATAAGGTAATTTTGGATGAAGATGGAAGATATGTAATAATTGTTGGAAATCTTAATGAGGAAAAAGTGACACTTGTTAATTTATATTTACCGAATGAAAAACAAAGAGAATTTCTTGAAAAATAACAAAATTTTGGAGAATGAAAGTGTAGGAAAGTAATTGTGTTGGGGATTTTAATTTAATCAGAGATAAAATAGACAGTACTAATCCCACCCGCTGTGGAGGAGCAAATAAAATGGGGATTTTAAATATGTGGATGCTTCAAAATGGCGTGGTTGATGTGTGAGAGAGGTTAAAGGAATTGAGAGAGTATACACTTTTTTTTCTAAGATATATAATACATATTCTAGAATTGATTATATTTTTCTTTCTAAAGATTTGTTGAATAATGTGGATAAGGTAGATGTGGGAATTTTTAAAGATTCTGATCATGCAGAAGTTATGGTGGACTTAGATTTTAATTTTGAGAAAAAAAGAAGCTATTGGAGATATGACGAGAAATTGTATAAAAATGAAAAGGATAAAAAATGGATACTTAAAAAATTGGAGGAAAGTTGGAGATTAAATGATAACGGGGAGGTTAAATTTGAAATTGTTTGGGATGCGATGAAAGCGGTGTTTAGAGGGGAGAGTATTAAATTATCAAGTAGGAAATATAAAAATTATAAAATTAAAATGGAAAGAGATAAAATCAGATTAAAGAATTGGAAAATCAATTTTGCTTACTAAAGAAAAAAAATTCTTCAGGAGCTTAATATGTTAAGAAATAAAATGATAGAAGAAGATACAGAGTTAGTAAAAGAAATTTGAGATTTTAAATAGGAATTTTTGAATTTAGTAATAGAAATTCTAAATTATTGGCAAAGATGGCGAAAGATAAAGAGAGAAGAGAGAAATTGGAGTTTTGATAGATGATAGAGGTATAAGATGTTATAAAAATTAGAGAAATGTGAAGTGGTTAGAAATTTTTCAGAATCTATATTCAAAGAAACCAATTAATCGGGAAAATTGCAAAGCTTATTTAGAAAAGTATGTGGTGAAAATTGATCAAACATATAAGGAATTGATGGAAGAAGATATAACACAAGATGAGATTAATGGAATAATACAAAAATTAAAATTAGGAAAGCTCCAGGTGAGGATGGATTACCTGTTGAGTTTTATAAAGAATTTTAAAGAATTAATAATACCAAGATTGCAAAAATTATTCAATGGAATATTACATGGTGGGAAGTACCTTCACATGGAATAGAACGGTGATATCCCTAATTCCTAAACCAGATAAAGATTTAGAAAGGATTGAGTCCTATCGCCCATTTCTTTAATTAATCAGGATGCAAAGATATTTACTGCTATTATAAGTAATAGATTAAATAGATTTATAGATAGATATATAAGTTATAATCAAGTAGGTTTTGTGAAGGGTAGATACATGAGTGATATTGTTAGAAGAGTATTAAATATTATAGATGTAGCTGAATATAATGGTGATAAAATTGGTATAGTATCATTGGATATTTTAAAGCTTTTGATTCTGTACAATGGGAAACAATTAAAGTAATTGTGGAGGCTTTAGGCTTTGGTAATAAGTTTATACATGTTATTTCAAAATTGTACCAAAAGAGCAGTGCAAGAGTGAAGGTGAATGGAATATTAACTGAAGAGATAAAATTAGAAGCTGCACGAGACAAGGATGTCCCCTGTCCCCAACATTATTTTTATTGGCTATGGAAATATTGACAAAATGATAGAAAAGATGAAGAATTAGAAGGATATAAGGGTATAAGATAAATTTGTATGGATGATACTTTAATTATTTTGAAAATGTAGAAAGATTTGAAAAGATATATAAGCATTTGATAGAATTTGAAGAAATGACAGGATTGAAAGTAAATTGGTCAAAGTCAGAATTATTGATGGATAGTAATGGTAATGAGTCTGAGAATATGCAAGAGCAATTTGGGATAAGGATTAAAACACATTGAAATATTTGGGTATAGTGCTTTCACTTAAGGTTAAAGAATTGAAAAACTTAATTATGATGTGGTGATTAACGAAATTGAGAAGAAGATAGATAAATATAAAATTTTAAAGTTGTCTTGGTTTGGTAGAATTGCAATGTAAGATGATGTTGCTGCCCAAGTTCAACTTTTATTCGAGATGCTACCACTAAATCTGACAGAGAAAGATATTGAAGGATATCAGAAAAACTGGATAAATTTTGCAATGGTGGCAAAAGACCCAGATTAGTGAAGAAAATGTGGTATCAAAATCAAAAGGAAGGTGGATTAGGAATCCCCAAATTATTTAATTATTACAGCGATGGTATCCGGATAGTGGTAAAAATACTTAAAGGTGAAGATAATTATTGGAGAGATTTAGAGTTAAGGGATATAGAGAAATTTGGATCAAGGTGGTTTTAGATAAAGCAAATTTAAAATGTGTAAGTAGAAGTTATTGGTTAAAGGGATTAAGTAAAATGTGGAACAAATTTGTTAAAATTTTAATTCGGATATAATCTTTTGGGGAGACAACTGAATTTGGCCGATTAAAATAATATAAAACGAATGAAGTGATTAAAGAGGAAAATATAGAAATTATTAGAGATTGGATAAAAGTTATGGAAATGAAAGGAGGAATAAAGAAATTATTGAAAATTAGGGTTAAGTTGGTTTGAAAAATACAGATAGAAAATGGACAAAAACTAAAGGAAAATTATTCGATAAATAGATGTGAAACTGAATTTGAATATTTAGTATCTCGGATTATGAAAGATGAAATTGGGCTAAAGGGACTCGTTAGTAGGGTTTATAAGATTATAAATTCTGATGAAAATTACAAAGAGTGATGAGGACAAATTGGGAAAAAGATCTTAATATTGAAATACCAGAATCAGATTGGAATGTGAATTGGAAGAGTAGAATTATGAGAACTTTATCTATAAGGATTAAAGAGCACAATTATAAAGTTGTTTGGAAATGGTATTTGACTCCAGTAAGATTGTCACAAATGGATAAAAACTAGTAAAAATGTTGGAGATGTGAGATGGAATTGGGGACTTATGAACATATGTGGTATAATTGTGATAAGGTTAAAAGTTTTGGCAACAATTGGAGAAAATGATATTTGAAATGATGGGGAAAGTAATAACATTGAGAGTGGAAACTATATTATTGTTGGTAATTAAGGAAATAGAATTAACAAAATATGAAAAGAATTGATTAGAATTATGATTATAATAGGT
>NW_026682039.1:0-12073 GCF_028640845.1 Ahaetulla prasina | reverse complement strand
AGTAAATCCTCGTGGAACAAAAGCTAATCAAATTTGGCAAAGGGATGTCACACAATTTCCTAATTTTAAACCATACACTTATTTGCATGCATCCATTGACACATATTCTCACTTTTTGTGGGTTACTGCTTCTAGACATGAGCGCACTTCTGATGCAGTTTCTCATTGTCTTTCTGCTTTTTCTGCAATGGGCCGACCAACTCAACTGAAAACAGACAACGGTCCGACATACACTAGTAGGGACTTTGTTTCCTTTGTCAACAATGGAATGTTAAGTTGACTCATGGAATTCCTTACAACTCTCAAGGGCAAGCTATAATTGAGCGAGCTCATCGAACATTTAAAGCTACATTAACTAAATTACTGAAAACTGAATCTGCGGAAAGTTCAAAATTTGATCTCTATTGCTCTTTATGCTTGGAATTACTTAACCTTTTTAGATTCCTTTTCAGAAATTCCAGTCAATTTACATTTTCATATTCAGGATCCTGTCTCTTGACCTCTGGTGTCCTATCGTCAACCTCCTGATCCCGCCTGGCGTGGACCTGCTAAACTTATAACCTGGGGTCGTGGTTACGCTGAAATTGAGGATCCGCAGACAAAACGAGCCGTGTGGATTCCAGGCCGGTGTGTTTGTCCTTAGGATGGCATGGCATCAGAGTCTTCACAATCCCATTCCAAACTTCAATCCGAATCTCAAAACGGAGACTCGTCTTCCCAGGTCGCCACGTCCTCCTCCCATGACTTGGGGTCAAGTTAAAGCTACAACCTATGAAGCTCAACAACAACTGAAGAAAGCTTCTTTACCCCAAACTCCAGAAAATCTTGTAGCTGCAGTTTTTGCTGTTATAACTGCTAATTCTATTACTATTCTTTTGTGTTGTTTTCTTTGTCTTCCTCCTCCTGTTTCTACTATTTCTGAAACAACTCCTGCTTTTTCCCTCAGTCCTAACCTTTGGATTCGTCATGCTCAATATATGTTTAGGTGGGTGGATGCTGGCGGTCATTAATGCTTCCCTACAGGAGGGGGCAGTGCCCCAGCACTTTAAGGAGGCTCTGGTCCACCCTCCTCTTAAGAAGCCATTGCTGGATTCCACCCTGTTGCAAAATTTCCAATCAGTCTCCAGTCTTCCCTTTTTGGGGAAGGTGGTTTAGAATGTGGTTGCGCGGCAACTCCAGGGGCTTTGGGATGAAACGGATTATCTAGACCCCTACCAGTCAGGATTCAGGCCTGGATTTGGGACAGAAATGGCATTGGTCACGCTTTTCGATGATCTCTGGAGAGAGTGGGATGGGGATAGTGCATCCATGCTTGCTCTAATTGACCTCTTGGTGGCTTTCAATACCATCAGCCATGGTATTCTCCTGGGGCGGCTTCAAGGGATGACAGTGTTTTGTTTTGTTTTAATTTGAATTTATATCCCGCCCTTCTCCGAAAACTCAGGGCGGCTTACATTGTGTAAGGCAGTGGGAGGCCTTGTGCTATCTAGGCTCACTTCCTTCCTCTGCAGCCGCTCTTAGTCAGTGCTGATAGGAAGGGAGAGATCCAGCCCTCATCCATTGCTTTGCCGGGCTCTGCAGGGCTCCGTACTCTCACCACTCCCGTTCAAGATTTATATGGAGCCACTGGGTGAGATCATTTGCCAGCATGGACTGAGGTATCACCAATATACAGATGATACTCAGCTGAATGTCTCAGCCCGTGGTGTCCTCCCTGTCGCAGTGCCTGAAGGCTGTTAAGGGCTGGATGGGGAGCAACCAGTTGAAACTAAACCCTGGCAAGACCAAATGGCTCTGGGGTTGGGGTTCATTGGCCAAAGGAGAATTACCACCTCTGGTCTTGGATGGGGTGGCACTACCCCAAATTACACCCAGACCCTGTGCGTAATCTGTGGATCCAGGCGGGATGTCAGAGAGCCATCTTGTTGAGACTATTTGGGATGAGTTTGACCCTGTGGCTCCCGAGGACATGGACAGGTTGCTGGATAGGTTGAACGCCACCACATGTTTACTGGACCCGTGTCCCTCCTGGTTGGTGCTGGCCGCACAGGAGGTGACACAAGGCGGGCTACAGGGGATTACGAATGCTTCTTTGTTGGAGGGGGTCTTTCCGGCCACCTTGAAAGAGGCGGTGGTGAGGCCTCTCCTCAAGAAGCCTTCCCTGGACCCAGCTGTTTTAGGTAATTATCGTCTGGTCTCCAACCCGCCCGCTGGCGAAGGTTGTAGAGAGTGTGGTGGCATGTCAGCTACCCCAGTACCTGGAGGAAACCGTCTATCTAGACCCGTTCCAGTCCGGTTTCGGCCCGGTTACAGCACTGAGACGGCTTTGGTCATTCAGGATGATCTCTGGAGGGCCAGGATAGTTATTCCTCTGCCTTGGTCCTATTAGACCTCTCAGCGGCTTTTGATACCATCGACCATGGTATCTTGCTGCACCGGTTGGAGGGATTGGGAGTGGGAGGCACCGTTTATCGGTGGTTCTCCTCCTATCTCTCCGATCAGTCGCAGATGGTGTTGACGGGGGGACAGTGGTCGGCCCCGAGACGCCTCACTTGTGGGGTGCCTCAGAGGTCGATTCTCTCACCCCTCTTGTTCAACATCTATATGAAGCCGCTGGGTGAGATCATCAGTGGCTTCGGTGTGAGGTACCAGCTGTACGCTGATGACACCCAGCTGTACTTCTCCACACCGGGCCACCCCAATGAAGCTATCGAAGTGCTGTCCCGGTGTTTGGAAGCCGTACGGGTCTGGATGGGGAGAAACAGGCTCAAGCTCAATCCCTCCAAGACGGAGTGGCTGTGGATGCCGGCATCCCGGTACAGTCAGCTGCAGCCGCGGCTGACTGTTGGGGGCGAGTCATTGCCCCAATGGAGAGGGTGCGCAACTTGGGCATTCTCCTGGATGGACGGCTGTCTTTCAAAGACCATTTGACGGCCGTCTCCAGAAGAGCTTTTTACCAGGTTCGCCTGGTTCGCCAGTTGCGCCCCTTTCTAGACCGAGATGCCCTATGCATGGTCACTCATGCTCTCGTGACATCTCGTCTGAATTACTGCAATGCTCTCTACATGGGGCTCCCCTTGAGGAGCACCCGGAGACTCCAGGTAGTTCAGAATGCAGCTGCGTGGGTGATAGAGGGAGCCCCTCGTGGCTCCCACATAACACCTCTCCTGCGCAGACTGCACTGGCTGCCTGTGGCCTTCCGGGTGCGCTTCAAGGTTTTGGTAATGATAGACACATCTTTTTTGTTTGTTTGTTTACATTTATACCCCGCCCTTCTCCGAAGACTCAGGGCGGCTTACAGTGTATAAGGCAATAGTCTCATTCTATTTGTATATTTTTACAAAGTCAACTTATTGCCCCCCCCAACAATCTGGGTCCTCATTTTACCTACCTTATAAAGGATGGAAGGCTGAGTCAACCTTGGGCCGGGCTCGAACCTGCAGTAATTGCAGGCTTTGTGTTCTTAATAACAGGCTTTACCAGCCTGCGCTATTCGCCGGCCCTCTATTTATCTGCGCAGGACTGGACTAGAATTTTTAAATTTTTAAATGTTTAAATTTTAAATCTGGTTTTAAATGGGGTTTTATTATTTATATTTCTATTTTAAATATTCGGCCTATGTAATAAGTTTTTTAAATTAATGTTTTACTCTGTATATATATATGTTTTTATATGGCTGTAAACCGCCCTGAGTCCCTAGGGAGATAGGGTGATATAAAAGTGTGAATAAATAAATAAATAAATAAATGGCCAGGAGGGCCTTTGCACAACTATGGGTTGTGCGCCAGTTACACCCCTTCCTGGATGGACAATCCCTACTCATTCCCTAATCACTTCCTGTCGTGACTATTCAACGCGTTCTACATGGGGCTCCCCTTCAAGAGCATCTGGAAGCTCCACTTGGTGCAAAACACAGCGGCCCGCATGGTTTTCTGCAGACCCTGCTGTGCACATGTATCACCTCTCCTGCAGGAACTGCATTGACTGCCAATTGCTTTTGAGTGCAATTCAAGGTTCTGGTTGTCACCTTTAAAGCCCTTCGTGTTTTGGGACTGGGTTATCTGAGAAGTCAATAAATATTTTGTTAATTGAATTTGAATTTATATCCATTCTGGCTAGGGCCATTGTGTAACATATTTCTATCTGGCTCATTCCTTCCTCTGCAGCCCTCTTAGTCAGTCTGATAAAGAGATCAGTCATCCATTGCTTTCTCTGCACTGTCTCACCATGTTCAAATTTATATAGCCATTGATCATTAAATGGACTGATCACCAACAGATGATATCATGAATTTCAGCCATTTCTCCTTCAGTGCCAAGGATTAAGCTGGATACAACCAGTTGAAACTAAATGGCAAGACCAAATTTTTGTTCATTGGCCAAAAATTAACCTCTGGTCTTATAACTCAAATTACACAGACCCTGTCAATCTGGATCCAGGCGATGTCAGAGCCATCTTGTTGAGACTATTTGGGATGAGTTTGACCCTGTGGCTCCAGGCATGGACAGGTTCTGGATAGGTTGAGCTCACATGTTTACTGGACCCGTGTCCCTCCTGGTTGGTCTGGCCCACAGGAGGTGACACGAGGCCTCAGTTCTGATGCTTCTTTGTTGGAGTCCGGCCACCTTGAAGAGGCGGTGGTGAGGTCCTCAAGCCTTCTGGACCCAATGTTTAGGTAATTATCGTCTGGTCTCAACCCCACTTGTAAGAATGTGTGGCATGTCAGCTCCCCAGTACCTGGAGAAACATCTTCAGACCGTTCCAGTCCTGGCCCTTACAAACTGAGGCAGCTTTGTCGCATTGGTGGACATCTCTGGAGGGCCAGATGGGTTATTCCTCTGCCTTGGTCCTGTGACCTCTCAGCGGCTTTTGATACCATCGACCATGGTATCTTCTGCACAGTTGGAGATTGGGAGTAGGCACCTTTGTCTGGTTCTCCTCCTATCTCCGATCATAGATGGTGTTCAGAGGATGGTCCCCACCCTCCTGTGCCTCAAGGTGTTCTCACCTCTTGTTCAACATCTATATGAACCCGCTGGGTGAGATCATCAGTGGCCCTGTGATACCAGCTGTGCTTCATGAGAGCTGTACTTCTCAGACACCCCAATGAAGCTTCAGTGCTGTCCGGTGTTTGGAAAGCTGGTCTGGATGGGAGAAACAGGCTCAAATCAATCCCTCCAAGATGGCTGTGGATCCGGCATCCTCAGTCAGCCTGGCGCTGATGTTGAGCTCATTGCCCCAATGGAAGTGCGCAACTTCATTCTCCTGGATGGAGCTGTGTCTTTCAAGAATTTTGACCGTCTCAGAAATTTTCAGGTTCGCCTGGAAGTGTTTCTGAACAGGATACCTATGCAGGTCACTCATGCTGTGACATCTCATTACTGCAATCTCTCTGTGGGGCTCTTGAGGAGCACCGGAACTCAGGTAGTTCAGAATGCAGCTGCTTGATGATCGTGGCTCCCCTGAATCTCCTGCGCAGACTGCACTGGCTCCTGTCTCAGTGCGCTTCAAGATTTTGGTAATATAGCCATCTGGGACACCACTTCTGAAGACTCAGGGCTTCACAGTGAAGGCAATAGTCTCATTCAGAATCAGTCAACTGCCAACAATCTGGGTCCTCTTTACCCACCAGGATGGAGCTGAGTCACCTTGGGCCCACCTGCAGTAATTCAGGCTCATTACACTTTCCAGCCTGTGAGGACAAGACTCCTAGGAGATTTATCTGTAGCACTTCGCGGCAGACTGGCTAGCTTTTAGGCGCTCATCATTGCATCACCATTAATTTCATACTGAATTTACTACCCAACTATGGGGATAATTCAAATTTATGACCTTTTTAAATCTGGTTATTTTGGCTTAGTAATGATGATGAAGTATTTGAATTTATTATTTATACCCATAGGTTCATAGCATTCCCTTTTTTAGGCCAATATCTTGGAGCCTAGCATTAGTCTAATAAGATTAATTTTAAATTAGGATACAGCTACTTTTACAGATCGCCCTATTGTATATATATGTATGTGTTTTATATCCGTCGGTTTCTGTATTTATCACCTGAGCACCACCGGAGCTGAAAAGAATCACCCCTATTAGCAAGCTGCGAGATAGGGCGGGTGGCGGTATACAATCCTAGAAATACCGGTGCAGAGATAACAGTTAAATAAATACAAACCTTAACTATGGCTTAGAAATGAAGAATCTTTTGCAAAACCTGTCTGAATAGTTGCATGAACAATAACCCAGTTACTACAATTTGGGGGCCTACATACTTAAACAGAATAAAAATGTTGAGGTAGTTTAATTAATGTTTTGGCGCCAGTTGCCGCAAGTCTTCTGAGATCCTGGATCCATAGTAGCAATCATTGTATCAATGTATTTAAAGGACTTCAATCAAATGAAACCTACAGAAACGAGGTCAAGAATGTTTAATCAACCTTGTCAAAGTTGTCAAGGACGCGGATTTAAGACCAGGCATGTTATTGTCCCCAAATTTCTAGCTTTCATCGGAACACCCCGTTTTTTAACATTAAGACTGAAAAGAAGCACCACGCCAGCGCTAATCTGGGCTATATTCAGAAACACGCACGTACCATACTACAGTAGTACATCTGTTCATAACTTCTCCAGTGGAGAGGTATAAGTCACCCCTAAAGTTCACCCCCATCCCACCCGAAGATCTGCTCCATCAAATGGTTTTGGAAATTAACAACTATAATAATGCAGAGGGAAAACCTTAATCATTTGAGTACTAGTTCAAGTCGCACTGCCCATTTTTAGGTGGCTAAAGCTCTTAGAGGGACCAAACTACTCTGTCAGCAAAGGCTTTGTAGTAGTTCCAATGGTTCTCAGCGAATATAAAAGAGTTTCTAAAGTGAACCATTCCACAACGTCGAGACCTATCAGCATTTACGGGATGTCATGCCGCAAAAAATGCAAATAGCTAAATTTGGCCTGCCTCAAGCGGACTCCTGCGGTCTTCTTACTGGCCTGCATTAATCCGGCCCAAGCCCAAATTTTATCCCGGTGGTAAAAAGTTTCAATGTCATTTCGGTAAGCTATCCTAAAAAATTCCGGTACGTATTCCAAAGATCAAACCTGAATCAGCGAGCCTCTCTGAATGGTAAATAGTGTTCAATTAATCCCAAAATTGCAGAATGTTAAAAACCATTAACATGATCATTGACCAGTTTTCAAAGGTACTCAGTGGTTAGGATAATCTTCTTCCACAAAGAACTGGAATCCCAGATAAAGCAGCATATTATGTGCAGACCCTCACCATCCTTAAGCCTTCTGAGCTACTTTTCTGCAGGTTAGCTACCATAAGTGCCGGGGACTTTTCAAAAAGTTTAATAGTCTTGCTGTTGTTAGCTTTTAAAAACTCATGTCGAGGGTGGGGTACTCTGCAGTCAATACAAGTATGGTAGGGTCGCAGTACTGTTTTCTAGACCGAGTTGCTCATGAGGAGGAGGCGAAGGCATCCACGTGAAGTAATAACACTTTTAAGATGAATAAGCCTATATTCTGACACACATTAGTGAACCAGTTGGACCACATCCCTTTGTTGGGCAGTGAGCCAGGGGTCCTAGTGACCAGACCATAGGGTAACGCAAAGAAGAGAATCTAGGCCAGGTCACCGGCGTAGGCCCAAACAGGTTCGTCACTATCCAGGAGAGAATGCTGGGATTTCGGATGGGATTGTCAAAGTAATGCTCTGCCCAGAATATGTTGGATGGGTGGGGTAGGGTAATGGTCCTAGGACTCCCGATTAACGGCGATGCATAGTGGGACCCAAAATGGGGACTTTCTCTATTGTCCAGGCAATGGGATCTGGGATATCGATTGGGTTATAGTGTACTGGACCTTGTGCCAGGGAGACCTCGGGGCAAGTCGAGATTATTGGTTCTTGGCAATCCGAGGTAAAGATGACTGAGCTTTCTCAGATAGTGTCAACCGTAGATGGACCCCTTAACTGAGAGCGCATGAATGTACAGTTTTAGGAGCCAAGGTTCCCTTGGAGAACGTAGGAAATTGAGCGATCTCAGTTGAACGGCTCACTAGCGTAAAGCGGCTGCCGTATTACTGTTTTTTACATCATCTCACGTATAATGCCTGAAACTTAGGCATTACCACGAACTTCTTTACTGTGGGATAGTGATCCGCAGAAGCTCACGTACTTCAGATCGGCAGGATTGTGCCTTGTCCTGGAGGGTCACATTGCTTGGTGGGAAGCCCTGAGACAAAAAATTTTTCGGTAGTGATTGCGTTTTTTTATACTGCCCCTACTTACTTAGTTGCAACTAACATTTTTTCACAACCAGCTTTCGCAGCAAAGTCTAGCTCGTACAAGGCTAAGAGCTTCTCCTGGTATTAAGATTGAGGGCCTTGAGGTATTGAGCTCAGCTAGCTAGTCGAAAGGGGAAACATCAGACTTTTTACAAAAGTCGGCTATTAAAAAAGGGCAACCACTTGGGCCAAAGGGTGTGCGCTGGCGATTTGTTAAGCCTTCTTAGCTGTAAGCTTCAGTGCCCATTAAGGTACCAATCTATCCCGCGACGTTGATTAGCATGTAGCCAAAGCGCAAGTCAACTAACAGTTATGTTCGACAAGCTTGTAGATCGTTTTTAAGTCGTCATTGAAGAGGAGGATTCCAGTGGAAAAGCCCTCATAGAAACGATGAGTATACTTACAGCTAGGAATTCTTGATTCTGGCTTGCGTTCTAATGCAGTGATACTCACACCTGGCAGAAGGGGTATGAGTTTAACTCATTAGAAGTCACACTGGCAGAGTCCCCATTAGGACTATGGAAGGCAAACCTGTGATAAATTTAGCTCAGCGTCTCGACACCCTAGATGGCCTTTCAAACGAGATGAGTAAAGGTCTGATCGAACTGATTCGATTAAGTCGAGAGACGGTAGCGAGTCCTCAATCAGTAATCCTCGGGTCGGGAAGAATGCCTGCCGGGAAAGTTTAGGAGACGAGTCGAATAGTTGACTGACTGTCCCGAGCTTGGGATAGGTAGGGACTGGGTTGCAGGAGACGAGGATAGAAACAAACTGAAGATTTGGTCTCTCGATTTTGGAGGAGTCCAGTGAAAAAAGGAAAACTCAAAAAAATACCAAGAGCAGAGAACGAGGTTGAAATCGCAAATCCGTTGAGGATTGCTGCGCTTATGTACACTTCAGGCCTTTTGCAGAATGGGAGCTTGGTAGCCTTCAAAAAAATGGACAACTTTGGAGCTAAATCTGAAACGAATAATGGGGACTGGTGGCCTGCCGTGTCTAAAAGACTTTCGGTTCGGTATGTTCAGCAACCTCCATACATGCTTGGCTTTGAGAGGCCCCTAGACCCCTGTTAAAAAGATGAGTCCCCGAATCTAATACTACCAGCTTTGAGCGGTCCCAATCTAATGAGTCACTAAACTGTCTTTGGTGGCGAGGAGATCTGTCAGGCCCCCTGAAGAAATTTCTGAGATGAACCTACACCTGAAGGTCCATCGCCATACGTTTGCTCTTTTTCCAGCGACCAGGATCTTACGTGCTACATGGTTCTCCACCGATGAACTACAGGTGTACGTGTTATGACCATGCTAGCGGTAGACGCGGCATGGCACTGGAGTTGCGTATTAAGCCCTGGCTCAGGTGGCGTTGCCTATTTGAACAGTGCCTGGCTTGTCTGCAGTGTACCATTTTCGCTGATTTTTTTTTTTCCGCCCCGAAAATGAATGTCGGGTTGACCCAGTGAACAATAGCTTCCAGTGTCGGCACCTTGGAGCTAAGCGCCTCATCTCCTGAGCCTGTAATGCCACGAACCGGACATTTTTGCGACCCGACATTAAAGTTGGGAGCTGACCAACGGCTGTACGGCATTATAGGTGAAATGAGGACGATGGGGGCAGCACTGAAAATAATCCTGTTGGGGAGGTTGAACCATACCTTTTTCGGCAAAGATAGGGGGACCGTCATTCGAAAAAGCCTCAGTCAAGCCTCACGGGTGGGGATATGGCAAAAACCGGGGTTTAAGCAAAAAACCCATATGAGGGACATTTTTTCGAAACGGGGTATGAGCCGGGCTGAGCCTCCAGTAGAGCAACATGCTTTTTGGTAACGTGCTTTACTTTCGGCTATCAGTAAAAGGTTTGCCAAAAAGACAAGACAGTACCATTAGCTACTGTGAACAATGGTAAAAGCTCTTTTTAAAAGCAATCCCTTTTGAGCATTTATAATCAGCCAATCCCTCCACGTCTGGATGGGGCTTTGTAGAGCCCAATAACCGGAATGGACAATGAATGCTTACATTTCCAAGCAGGGGTGGAAATAAGGCCAGAAAGGAAAGTATTATTCGGCCAAGTACCTTGGCACGGTCTTTCTTGCCACCGGCTGAGCCCAGCAAGGTTTTGTATTTTTATGTCTGAGAGGGTAATGGGGGCCAGTCTGTGAAGTACATGACCGCTGTTTTCGCTTTACCCAGCCGGCTGACTGTGTCTCTTTATGGGCGTAGCATTTTATCAATTGTCTATTTTTTAAAACGGCTGTTGACTGTTGTTCATCCTCCTGGAGCCCTAAGGGGCATTACGGGCAATTATTTACTTATTACGGCTGTCTTTTGTCTTTACATACGGCTGCCAAAGTAGCCCGATATTTCCTACTGGTCTAAGCCCTTGTACTCCGGTTACAGGAGAGTCTTCTAGGGTTTCGAGTTGAGGTCTGAGCGTGAAACAGCGAGTGGTTGCACTGGTCTCAGGTTCTAAACATTGGCGGCGTTCAGGAGAGACCGGGATCTGGAAACTTAAAGCTTTCGCTGGATCGCCTAGTTGAAGACCGATTCCTAGATTACCCATACATGGCTCAATCCGCAGGCATTCAAACGTCAAGCAGCCGCGGCTACGCTGACCGAAATAAGCTCATAGTTCACCAAATTTTTACATGGAACTGTAGCATCCTAGCATAGGGCTTACATCCTGAGGATGCCAGACAGAGTGGGTGTACACTTTTATGTGGATAGATTACTGGATGCAGTTGAATCATGCCGGTCATGCAGCAGTCTCGTGTGCCTTCGGTCATATGCAGGTGGCAGCCGGCAAGACTCTATCGCGAGGCAGCTAGCAGGTATTTGCCACTCTGTCACTAGTTTCACACGCATCTCCCTTAACTACAACAGGGCGTTTCCTCCGTAGATTACGGCTATTACTGCAGAAGTCTTTGAGTTAGTGGTAGCTGAAAAAAACTTACCCGTCTGGATGCGGCTCAGGTGAGCAGGTGAGGGCGAGTTCATTCAAATTCACTGTTAGGCATAAAGCGCGGTCTGCCAGGGTTGACTGACTTTACAAAATGCCCTTTAAAGTTCTACCCACCTTCACTAAGTGCAGCTTCAAGGTTTGGATTTAGTAACCGCTAATACACTGAGACTCAAGCTCCATTTTGGGGCGGGACTTTTACAGGTCATCGCCTAGCCTGAACTGCTACGAATAACCACCTTTTGGCGGTCCCTCACACCGATGAAATGTTTTGTCTCGAATGGACGTCAACGAGGGTCGAACCTGCAGGTAGCGAATGCCGTCGGCAGCGTTCCAGAGGTACTCAGCTGGCAGTGGCTCAGCCGGACGTACGCCCAGTCGCCGACACGGCCTGGCTGCTGGGGGGAGGGTCACGGCCTGCCGGTATTTCCCACCTCAGAGCATGTTGAACGAATCTCCTTTAGGCCCCCCAAGAAGGCCTCCAGTGGGTGTATCCTGACTTCAACGCATCCAGGGTGTCACCTCTGGAGGCCGTCATCTCGTTACCAAAAGAAATAACTGTAAATTCCTTGAGGTCTAGGGAAGTGGCGATCAAAAATGGTACTGGTCATCCTGGCTGAGGGGTTAATGACGACAGAGTCCGACTACGGGCCTCTTTTCGGATAGCCAAGATCTCTTTGCCTCAACCAAACGGCAGCTCTTCGGCCGGTTGGACCTCAAAGCCACGGCTCCAATAGTACCTGGTCTGAGTCTCAAACTCAACGGAAAGCACTTTTGAAGAATATTACTGGGGGTATTCACTCCTCACTGTTCTAGGAAGAAAAAAAATTTTTTTAAGG
>NW_026682038.1:0-12079 GCF_028640845.1 Ahaetulla prasina | reverse complement strand
ATTGTCACAAATGGATAAAAACTAGTAAAAATGTTGGAGATGTGAGATGGAATTGGGGACTTATGAACATATGTGGTATAATTGTGATAAGGTTAAAAGTTTTGCAACAATTGGAAAATGATATTTGAAATGATGGGAAAGTAATAACATTGAGAGTGGAAACTATATTATTGTTGGTAATTAAGGAAATAGAATTAACAAAATATGAAAAAGAATTGATTAAAATTATGATTATAATAGGTAGAATTATAATAGCTAGATATTGGAAACTAGATGTGATTTTTAGAATAGAAGAGTAGAATTCTGAAATGTGGAAATTAGCTTTAAATGATAAAATGACATGTGATATTAAAATTAGAAGTGGTGTGTATAAAGAAGATATTTTCTGGAAGACTTGAAACCATTTGTGGACTTTGCGCTTGGAACATTGGGCCTTCAGTACCTGTACCTCGAGAACGTGGATTTTGGCAATCATGAGGATATATCAAGACCCAAATCTTCCTTTTATGTATAGCACAAGGACCTCCTTCTTCTTTTTCATGTTTTTTCTTTTCATGAGTTTTTTTCTTTGACCCTATGAGAAGGCAAAATGCTTGTTTACATCCAGTTTAAGTATTACAGTAGGAAAATGATGGCTCTGAGCTGGTTTTGGAGTTTCCAGGGGGCTTTCTATCCTTGATTCAAAATATTCCTACCTGAGCACCTCGCATGCTAACCCCTTTCGAGGCGGCCATCATTATTATATACGCAGAATTGGAACAAGAAATAGAAGAACAAAAATGGTTATGTTGTTGTAAGTGTTTGGATTATCTGAATCCAATAACCTGAGATAGACCTGAAGGGAGGGGAAAAGTGGGAAAATGAAAGACGTAAACAAGAACTACATCAAAAAAAGAGGAAACAAAGTAAAGGAAAACAGCAAATAACCAACAATCGAAAGTATGTCAAGGTGGGAGCCAATCTTATTTCTGCAGGGATGATGGTCCACAGGGAAGAAGCCACCACGGAGAAGGCCTTTCTTCTTGGTCCCACTAGATGGACCTCCTTAAGACAGGGGACCCATAAATGCCTTGCCCCCATACCTGCTCTGGTGGGTCAGGTGGATGTAACTGGGAAAATGTTCAAACAATTGACTTCCTTCCCTACCTCTCCATTTCCTTCCTCCCTCCCACTCCATTTCCTCACTTCCTCCCCCCAACTTCCTCCCTCCATCTCTATTTCCTTCCTTCCTCCCTTCCCTCCCTTCCTTCTTCCTTCCTTCTTCCCTCCATCCTCCCTTCCTTCCTCTCTCCCTCCCTCCCTCTATAACTCTACATCAATCATTGTAACTTACATAAAAATACAATGATATGGTACAAAAATGCAAAATGTTTAGGTACAAAATCATATTCAACCTAAAAGTATAAGAAACAATATCTCATGTGTTCCATCACCCCAGACACTTAACAGCTGCCTGAAACCCTGTTTGGAATAGCAGCATTTTTAAAACTTTCTTCAATTGCAAGGAGAATGCAAATCTGATTTCTATTGGGAGAGCAGAAGAGCAGAAGAAGAGCACACCAGATTAAACCATAAGGTCCAAATTAGTTAAAGGAGTAATATTAAATTACATGCCAAATTAAATGCTTGGCTATAAAAGCATACGCACCTTCTCCTTTCTCCTTATCACGGTGTTTCTGTGAATCTGGAAAACGACAGAATTGCATTTGTACATCTGGCCTAAAGCCATCTCTTCCAATGTGTTAGTAAGACTCTTAGGGCAAGGCGCATGCCCCTAAATAAATATGGATAATTGAAACAGCCATTCTCTGCTTGCATTGAGGACAAGGTGATGCATTGCAGCTAAGTGATGGATGCAGCCTTTTCAATCGGAATGGGACTTTTGGCCTCGAACTCTTGGTGGCGCCTGTTTCTCCACCAGGGTTTCCACCAGGGTTTCGGCTCCGTGTTATTATGCCTCAGCACTTTGGGCCACGGCCCCTCTGTCCCAGTCTTTTCGGCACAACCCATTCCTCACAGTTTGCATCGGGCTTTTGGGCGCACAGGACAGTTCGAAGCCAGTCAATCGGTGCAGGGACTCGAGGGCTTTGGGAGCAGAGCGGGGGCTGCAGTTCAGTGGGAGGCTCTGTCAGTTCGGAGCCTCCTGAGACGGCCGAGAGCACGCTGGGAGGATCCAGCCACAAATGACGGGGTGGGGTGGGGAAGGGGGCAAGGGGAAGGGGAAAATTCCAGAAAGGAAAGAGTTTACTAGGACAAGCTAAAACAGCCTCAGGTGCTTGTTAGGAGATGGAAGGAGGGTGGAAGCTCCCCTATGGGAATGAGGAATTCAAAATAAAATAGTAATGAGAGAATAGTGATAAACTTGTTATTCTATTGTATAATATATGTTATACTGCTATAAAAGTATTTTCCTTTTAAGCATTTATTTGTTAAGCATTTATAACATGTACCTAAACATATATGTACTGTATGAAATCAATTGTATCCTTCCCGTTAAGATCTAAATCCTTCATAATCCTTTTCTTTCCTAAATGCCATTCACTAACAATCCACACACCTTTATGCGGTTAATATGGGACCAATTAGGGCCAATTAGGAAAACAAAAGGAAGTAATCTGTCTGTTGTAGGGATGTGATCTAAATGGGGGTATATAACTGACTTTTACAATTTAGTTGGATTACATGCTTTGTGAAAATTTCTTTCCATGCCTATGGTATATGCTTGGAGAAGGACAACTTGTGTCAGGCAGGATCAGGATAAGTGTTGAAATGAATTCAACTGTCAGCCTCCACTCCAAACTTCATATAGTTTTGAATGATTATATCAGTAGATAGAATGTAAAATGTTTATTTCTGTATTATAAACTGTTAAGGAAATGAGATGTATCATACCTCCGTCCACGGTGAGGGAAGGAGCCTATTATGAGTGTCGGCTGACATAACAGGGAGGAGGGATGATTAACTATTGAGTGTTATCAGCCGCTTTCCTAACCGACACTGCATTCCTAAGTTGACTGACATCCAGAGACCTGTGGAAGAAGATTACCACGAGGGGCCGTGAAGGAGTTGGCATTGGACCAGACCAGCCTGACCTCCTGGAGGAGGAGGGACAATTGGGGGGATATGATATGTTAGCCATATTTTGTCTCAGTTCCAGCTTTGCTTGGCTGCTATCAAGACTGTAAAAGTAAAAGTACTTGTTTTCATTCCAAATGAAGTCAAGGTGAATTCTTTCCTATTTATAGACGGAGGTAGCCTGACATTGCTGGAACTCACATCATGTCTACCAACCAGGATTGCAACCGCAATACCGGGGGGGGGAGAAAACCCAAATGTGATGGAAGGCCTGCTGCCGGCTGAGCTGGGGGAGGCGTCCGGAGGAATTTTTGCTGACACTTAACCCTGAGCTGGAAGATTGCAGAGCTCGTGGATTGAGCAATTAAACTGGAAGAGGAAGGTGGAAACCAAGCACAGCTTCTCTGGAGTAACAAAAGGAAAAAAAAGGGGACTTTCGGAAACAGAACAAGAGATAAGGACAAGCTCCAGTTGGAGGAAGCCTTCGTCTTTCCGTGAAGTGAAAGTAAGACAAGCAGCTCGCCAAAGGTATGAATCTATTCGGTCCTCCAGGTGGGAGGAGAAGAGGAGGAAGAGAATACAAAGGGGCCAGCTAAGGTGATTTCAGGTGGTGAGATTTCTGAAGAGCCAGGGCTGAAACTCTCCCAGAGGAAGCTGAATTGGATGAGGGCCACGCCACCTGCTGACCAAGCAAGGCGCGAGGGAAGGAAAAGCCAAAATTCCCCCATATCAGAGAAATTTGATGGAAATGCGAAGGAGTTGGGACTGTTCCTGGCGAAGTGAATGACCACATGATAGACTGGAAGATTATTGGTCACAGGCAGCACAAGTGAGAGCTGTGACTCATAATTTGACCGGAAGAGCAGCTGCGTGGTATGTGTCGTATACAAACCACTCCCCTTACTGCAAAACTACGAGCATTTTATGACTGCACTGAGGAGGAGGTTTGAGGACCCCTGGCAGAGCAAAAGGCCAAAGGTCGATGAAAACCATCAGGCAAGGGAGGAGACGGTGGCTGATTATAACCAGGAGTTCAGTGATTTAGTTCCCTTGATGAGAGGGTGGTCGAGGTGACCCTTGTAGACATTTTCAAAGATGGTCTGAATGGAGATCTCTATGAACTGTGTCGAGCACGAGCCTCTCCAACTACGCTGTATGGCTGGTACACCCTGGCAGCAGAGATGGAAATCGAAGTGAAGGACCGTGGCAGAAGACAGCGGATTGGAGGCCATCCTTGGCCGTCAGAAGGCACCTATAGGGACGTCCCTAGATTGGAGGAGGAAGACCACGTTGTCTGCGTGCTACAGATGTGGAAAAGAAGGCCACCGAGCAGCCGACTGTAGGGTTAAGTTGATACCAAGCGACCTCTGGTGGTGAAAAGGAACCAGTGAAACCAGCGGCTAAGCGCGTAAACCAGCAAAAGTGGGAGGCGTTGCCAAGAAGGGCACGCCCATCAAGGAGGATGGCGCGATACTGATGACAGCAAAACCGAAGACCTTCTGGTGAGTTGGGCACGGGGCCTTGGACATTCAGTTAATCTACATGTACCCTCTTCGGGTAATAAGGGGAACTGCTAGCACTACTGATTCTGGATGCACTAGATGTATGGTCAGTCCCGAACTAGTAGAAAAATGGAACTAAGGTTGAGAACCTAAGTAGGCCCATAGCGTTTGCCCAGTTAGATGGCTCTGTGGCAGGGGAGGGCCCACCATTTCGTAACGGAACCCATAGAAATGATAATAGGAGACCACCGCGAAATTCTGAACTTCATAGTAGCCCCAGGAATGGACCAACCCCTGTTGTTAGGCTTGTCATGGTTGCGAAATGGAACCCCATATTAACTGGAGAAGGAGTCCTCGTTTCCGTTCCAAAACCTTAAAAGGGAAAGGAACCCAAGAAGGGACCTACCGTGACCTTGCACCAGGATAAGTTAGGGGCAATGATTGAGCGGATAGGCAGGAAGAGAGAATACCCAAGGAATACTGGGACTTGCGAAGTCTTTAGTGAGAAAGCATCAGACGTACTTCCTCCCCATAGGCCTATTGACTGTGCCATAGACATCCTTCCGGGGTAAAGCTTCCAAAACCAAAAGCTCCCATGACCCAAAAGGAATTGGGAGCTACGTAAATTCATAGACAAAAACCTAGAGCGGGCTTTATCCAACCGGCTAGGCCTCGTGGCGGCGCCAGTGATGTTCCGGGAAAAGAAAGATGGCTCCTTTCGTCTTATAGTTGACTATAGGAACCTAACGCAGTGTGCGCGAAAACATATATCCCATGCCACTCATGAAAGATATGTTAGCACATTTAGCGAAGGAAAATTCTTCACCAAACTGGACCTGCGAGAAGCCTACTACAGAGTTCGTATAAAGAGGGGATGAATGGAAAACCGCTTTCAACTGTCCACTAGGATGTTTCCAGTTTCGAGTACTGCCATTTGGACTGCAGGGGCGCCCGCAGTTTTATGCAACTAATAAATGAAATACTCCATCAGCATTTGTTCAAAGGAGTTCTTGTCTACCTTGACGACATACTTATCTATACAGAAACAATGGAAGAACATATTAAACTAGTAAGAGCTGTACTCAAAAGTTATTATCTGCAGAACTATATTGCAAGCTATCCAAATGTGATTTCCATCAAACCAAAATAGACTACTTAGGGTATCGCATTTCAGCTGATGGGTTAGAAATGGATCCAGAAAAGTGAAAGCTGTCTTGGAATGGGCCCCCACGCACACCAAACAACTCCAAAGTTTTTGGGATTCGCAAATTTCTATCGTCAATTCATCCCTCCTTTGCTCAAATTGCTTTACCAATCACTAACCTCTTAAAAACTAAAGGAGACACGAAACCCAAACCATCATTACCTCGAATGGACAATGGAATGTCAGGCAGCATTTGAAAATTGAAACGACTTTTGCCGCTGAACCTATTTTAAAGCACCCTGACATGGATGTTCCTTTGTAATACAAGCTGATGCAAGTGATGTAGCAGTCGGAGCCCTGCTCCAAAACAATGCTGATGGTAATTTACAACCCTGTGCTTTCACTAAAATTGACTGAAACTGAAAGACGATGGGCTATTTGGGAAAAGGAAGCATTTGCAGTTCATTGGGCTCTACGGACATGGAGACAATTTTAGAAGGTTCAAATCATCCTTTTGAAGTTTGGACTGATCACAAAAATCTAGAAGCTCTAAAGACTCCTAGAAAACTTTCACCTAAACAAGCCCGCTGGGCTCAATATTTTAACCGCTTTAATTTTACTTTACATTATATTCCTGGGGAAAAACTTTAGCAGATGCTCTCTCACGTTTGCCCCAATACAATTGCACTCGCCCGAGGTGGTTCAACCAATACTTCTGCAACAGTTGGCAGCCCCAGCAATAACTAGAAGCCACCCAAAGCTGACCCTCACTCCCAGATGAACTAACCAAGTCAAGTTTAAAGAAGCTTTAAACACCGATGACTGGTACTTAACCCATTCCCATGAATGCACACCGTGATGGACTAGCTTGGATTGGAACAAAACTATATGTTCCTCTATCACTCAGAGAAACCATCCTACAACGATGCCATGATGCCAAAATGGCAGGGCAT
This sequence comes from Ahaetulla prasina, assembly GCF_028640845.1. Taxonomy (NCBI): domain Eukaryota; kingdom Metazoa; phylum Chordata; class Lepidosauria; order Squamata; family Colubridae; genus Ahaetulla; species Ahaetulla prasina. Next base: position 5,405 of record NW_026682038.1, on the reverse strand, counting down.
TTTGGATTTGTGAAAACTTTGCATCTTCTTAAAAGACAATTTTGGTGGCCAAGTCTTAAAAAAGACATTCAAGCATATGTAGCAAGTTGCCCTATTTGTGCATCATCCAAAAGGCCTCCGGAAAACCTCCTGGACTACTTCAAACGGTAGCCAGACCAGGAACCCCATGGAAAGAAATATCCATGGATTTCATAGTGGAATTACCTGAAAGTTCAGGCAATACTGTTATATGGGTTGTGACTGACCTTTTCTCCAAACAAGTCCATTTTATTCCATGTTCAAAATACCCTCCTCAAAGACTCTAGCAAAGTTGTTTGTACAACACATTTATAGACTTCACGGAGTTCCTGATCGCATCATTTCAGATCGAGGAGTTCAATTCACTTCTCAATTTTGGAAAGAATTTTTACGACTCATTGGCTCCGCCAAGGATTAAGCTCCTCCCATCATCCTCAAACTAATGGAAGCTGTGAACGTTCAACTCTGTACTAGAACAATATCTCCGATGTTATGTTAACTACCAGCAAGACAATTGGGCAGATCTCTTACCTTTTGCTGAAGTTGCCTACAACAACTCAATTCATAGTAGCACGGATTTACTCCTTTAAAATAGCTTCAGGTCAAGATTTTGTTCCTATCTCGAACTCCCAAAGGAAGAAACTACTGTTTCCTCTTTGTCAGAATGGATAGATCAAATACAAAGCACATGGAAAATGACTGCAAGGATGACGACGCCACCGTGCATAAAAACAAGCAGATAAAAAGGTCCCTGAGAACAAATATCAAGTGGGCGATAAGGTTTATCTTTCCACCAAATATCTTCAAACCACTCAGAAATCTAAGAAACTTGGACCCAAATATGTGGGACCTTTCCCATAGTAAAATCATCAACCCGTGACGGTACAACTAGATTTACCAAAAACACTTAGGAGAATCCACCCGTTTTCCATGTGAGTTTGCTGAAACCTGAACACACATCTACTTTCCGTCCTAACCATACACCCCCTCCTATACCAATTCTCATAGAGGGAGAACAACACTTTGAAATAAAAGAAATTTTAGATTCAAGAAAACATAGAAATAAAATTCAATATCTTATTTCCTGGAAACATTTCCGTTATCCCAAGCTGAATGGGTGAACAAAGAAGATGTTCGTGCATCGGAAAAGATAGCACAATTCTATAAAAATATCCTGACAAACCCTAACTTCTCTTTTTCTTTCTAGGACTGACCTTGTTGCAGGAGGGCGAATGTCAGCCTCCACTCCAATCTTCATATAGTTTTGAATGATTATATCAGTAGATAGAATGTAAAATGTTTATTTCTGTATTATAAACTGTTAAGGAAATGAGATGTATCATACCACCGTCCAGGGTAAGGGAAAGGAGCCTATTAAGAGTGTCGGCTGACATAACAGGGGAGGGATGATTAACGACTGAGTGTTATCAGCGCGCTTTTCTAACCGACACTGCATTCCTAAGTTGACTGACATCCAGAGACCTGTGGAAGAAGATTACCACGAGGGGCCGTGAAGGAGTTGGCATTGGACCAGACCAGCCTGACCTCCTGGAGGAGGAGGGACAATTGGGGGGATATGATATGTTAGCCATATTTTGTCTCAGTTCCAGCTTTGCTTGACTGCTATCAAGACTGTAAAAGTAAAAGTACTTGTTTTCATTCCAAATGAAGTCAAGGTGAATTCTTTCCTATTTATAGTCGGAGGTAGTCTGACAACAAACAGGATCGATGAAAACAGACTTTATTACGAGAAAATAATAAAACAATTTTGCAAAATAGGGTGACATCAGTAGATCTCAACAAGGAGTTTGAGCTAGGAAGCCCACTTAAAGTTTCAAAAGCATTACATTTGGAGTTCCGTATCGACACCTCCATGCCTTCCTCCTTTGGGTTTATTGGACAGGCCCTCTGGGGTTTCAGCTAATCAAGATGCCTCAAAGGATACATTATTTCTCTTTTGTTTTCTCAGATTACTTTCCCTTCAGCACCTCCGTACCTCTCTCAGTTTTAAGGAATGTCTCCATGCACCCTCAGCAGACCCCTTTCCTATGCCAAAAAAACAAGATAATGCCCACATGTCCTTCTCAAGCATAATAATATCTTTCTTCATGTTCCATCACCCCAGATACTTAACAGCTGCCTGAAACCCTCTTTGAATAGCAGCATTTTAAAACTTTCTTCAATTGCAAGGAGAATGTATATATATATATATATATATATATATATATATATATGTATATATATATATATATATATATATATATATATATATATATATATATATATATATATATATATATATATATATATATATATATATATATATATATATATATATATATATATATATATATATATATATATATATATATATATATATATATATATATATATATATAGGTCTTTGGTTGTCGGGTTTTCTCCCTTGTAAAATTGAAGTGTCTTGATGACGTTTGTCAGTCTCATTCGTCATCTTCAGGCTTCAGCTTGTGCTTGGGAGCAATGTGTGATCAGCTGTTTCTTCCTTTTAACTGCTAGTGGGGTTTGAACTGATTGGGTGGGAGCTTGGCTGTGCTCTGATTGGATGGGGGTTTTTCTGTGCTCTGATTGGCTGGGGTGTGTCCTGTGTTGGTGGGGCTTGGTTGTGCTCAGTCTAGTCTGTGCTGCAGGGGATTTGAGCTGGTGAGCTGCATGCTGCTGTTTGGCTTCGTGTTCGTGGTCGTGCTACATCTTCATAGTGGGTGTCAGTCTGCTGCATGTATGGATTGGAGGGGTTTGAAATGGCTAATGTTGCAGCTGCGGTCTGGCTTCTGGTCCTTGGTCGTGCTTCCTGATCAGTGTGGGTTTGGGTGCTTTCTGGGTGGATGTGTGGTGACATCCTGTGTGGACCTCGTGAGTGTGGGTCTGGTGTCATTCCTCGTGTTAGGGACACGTTTGTCAATAAGCAGGTTTCCAAATGGCTGGTAGGCGGAGGTATCATCTCGTTTGTTCATGCTGTGTGGGCGTTTTCTATCTCGATGGCTTCTCTGATTGATGAAAACTAGAAGTCAAAGAGCTTCCATTTTATGTGACCTTGCATTCCTCTGACTGCAGATCAAAATTTAATCCCCAATGCTTCCAATTGAAATTCCACTCCAACTCTGCAGCCAAAGCGCATCCTAAAAGAACAAATTGGCCTTAATCAGAAATGAACTTCACACAAAAGATTCCTCCTAGATCAAATCAACAAAGATCTCCTCACACGTCACCTCAAACTCAGCAACAAGATGCACCCTGCACTTTGGGACAAATCCAAACAACTGCCGTCTGGAGGCGAACACAGACCACCCTCAAGACAGACACACACCAACAAACTCCGAAGACTACAAGACGCCAGAAACAAACCCTCCACCCTCACAGCCACATGAAACAAACAGTGCATAACATCTCAGATAGGATCCTCACCAAAGCTGAAACCGATGTCCTTTCCAAAGGATTCAACTTTGCAGTCACTCCCAAATACATCCCCACTGAGACCATTATATGCGGAGTTGAAACCAGCCTGACCAAAATCAACCCCGATGGCGCTAACAAAATCAGACTCAAATCACCAACATCCTCTGCAGCAGCAAGCCACCCAAAAGCAACTTACCCAAAGAGGAACAGACAGCACTACTTAACCTGAAAAAGACACCAGCATAATAATCCTACCAGCAGACAAGGGCATACGCCACGGTGGTTATGAACACATCTGACTACCAAACCAAATTAACCAACCTACTCCAAGACCCTGCATACAAGCCCCTAAAACAGACCCCACCACCTACCTAGAAAAACCACTAGATCCAAAATAAAAGCCTCCCCATCAGCGAAGAAATCCAACAAAGAATCATTCCCAGAGAAATCATCCAGATGCCCTAAGCTCTATGGCCTCCCAAGATACACAAAGAAGGAACCCCACTCAGACCCATAGTCAGCTCCATAGGCTCACCTCTACAAAACCTAGCCAAATTTCTCGCCCAACAACTACAGCCCTATGCAGAATCCATCACCCCACATGTAAAAACTCATTCCAGTTCATAGAGATCATAAAGAAACAAAACTTACAGCCCAGCGACCTACTCGTGAGCTTTGATGTCATATCCTCTTCACCCAAGTGCCAATCAAAGAAGCCTTGACAGCTATCCAAAACAAATATAACCCCCAAGCACATCCTAGATCTGACCAACCACTGCCTATCCAACACATACTTCATCTATAATGGACAAAAATACAAACAAATAGAAGGAGCACCCATGGGATCACCCTCTCACCTGTCATTGCCAACCTCTACATGGAACACTTTGAAACCCAAGCACTAGAAAAATCTGATCACAAACCCAAACTCTGGCTCAGATACGTGACGACACCTTCATAATCTGGCCACACGGAAAGAAAAACTTGACAACTTCCTCACACACCTCAATAGCCTACACCCCAAAATACAGTTCACCATGGAAACAGAAGTTAACAACCAACTTCCTTCCTAGATGTCTTAGTCTACAAGAAACCCAATGGCTCCTAGGACACACCATCTACCAGAAGAAAACACACACAAACCGCTATCTGCATGCACTCTCACACCACCACCCAGCACAGATCAACTCCGTAGCCAAGACACTCATCTCTAGAACAAAATGCTTAGCTGACGAACAACACCTAAAACCGAACTACACACTCTCACAAACGTACTAACATCCAATGGATTCCAGAGAAATAAGATTACCAAACTAATCCAAAAGAACCCCCACTAAAACCCAAGACAGAGAACAGAAAATGGCACAGCCCTCCTCCCATATATAAAAGGCACCACAGACAGAATCAGCAAGATCCTCCACAAACATAACATCAAGACAGCATTCTGCACCAACCAAAAATATCCACCATCCTAAGAAACCCCAAAGACAAAATTGAGTTAGAAAATCAAGGAGTATATGAAATCCCATGCACCGCCTGCCCCACCACATACATTGGACAAACCAACAGAAGAATAAGTGCACGCATTGAAGAACACAAGAACTCATTCAAAAAGAGGAACCAACTTCTTCCCTGGTCCAACACTTTAAAGTCACAGGACATGATATTGACTTTAAAAGACCAGAACTATCGCCAAAACTGAACACTTTAACAACAGAATAATCAGAGAAGCCATCGAGATAGAAAAACGCCCACACAGCATGAACAAACGAGATGATACCTCCCGCCTACCAGCCACATTGCAGTTGAACTGAGCAATCAGGAGAAGGATCTTAGTAAGAGAGGTAACCAAGAACCTGATGGTCACTCTGACTGAGCCCCAGAGATCCTGTTTGGAAATGGGACATAGTTCCAGAAGGAACCATCACTGTAGCCCTCCACTGATCTGGGCT